>NC_092513.1:600000-762500 GCF_047511675.1 Marmota flaviventris | reverse complement strand
TTTCTAAAATTCTGTAATAAAAATGACTGAGCAAGTAGAATTGCTCCCCTCCCCCAGTTCTCTATAGCTTCCTTATAAGAACAACTCCTGCTGTTCCAGGGAGAGGGGACAGAGCTGCTGCCTGTCTGCCCAGGCTGTTGCCCTCACCCTCTGTGCCTGGGGTGGCTGGGTGACTGCTTGGCCTGTGGAAAGGAGGAATGGTCCCACCAGTTTTTCTTTTGTATCACAACTTTGCCACCATCTGTGGTCCAGCACTTCCAAAGCCACTCTGGCCCACAGGGGAACATTGCTCCCTTAACTTGTTGTATGCTGTGTTTTTAGATAATAAAGATTCAAGACTAGGTTAATGCTATTTGTAAAATATGTGTTAAAATAAATATGAAAATTACCAAAATAAACTGCTTAATTAATACTAAATTGAAAACCAGATACCTGGCCTGAGATTTCATTTTCATGGATGTTGAGGTTTCTGTTGTCAGAGGTTAGTTTATGCTTTTGAAGTAATTGTTTTAAATCGTTGGTTGGATCTGGTAAAAAACCATTTAAAATTGATAGCCTCCTTCACTGTTATGTTATGACAAAAACAAGGTAAATGTGTTCAGAGTCTCACAACCATTACGCAAGCTATGGTCACTGTTTTGTCAGTTGGGCTTGTAAATGTAAATCTTCAGGAAGCCTTTGCTAGGCGGTGCTATACTGATTCCCTCCTTCATTTGGATGCCATGTCATTACGTAGGATTCTTATATGATGGCAGGTTTTTATTCAGGGATCCCTCCTCTTATAATCACTTCTGTCCTGAATTTCGCATGACAGAGGAACATTTAGGATAACTCTGTTGTCTCTGATGTCCTGAGTTGGTTGACTTAGAGGCAGAGTCATGCTTTGCCAGAGAACAGGCAGGCAGCATCAGGAAGACTGTGTACTCTTCTCCAACGTGGAGCTCCCTCTGATGGTGAAGCCACGCCATGCATGTTCTGGCCTTTTTCAACACCACCTGGGAGGACAGCAGTGAGATGTTCAAGTAAAAACGTTATTCACTGCACTCACAGTGGAGTGTGGAATGAGAATGATTGCTAGCTTTTGATCTCCTTCTACCCCCAATTTTAAAATAAACTTATGTGGACTACTGTAAAATAAAATCAGGATTAATATACATTAGGAAATTTATGAGTTTGTCTCAATATTCACTACTGGATTTTAATGTCATTTGTGTATGTGAGTAAAAACTAAATTTTCAGATAGTTCGCAAGCTGCCTTGTGTGTTTTCACTCATTCATTCTTTGAAGTATGGTTTTGATGTCACAAGTTAAATATTTTAAATAACTTATAGTAATTATTTAAGATAGAAATTTTACCAATGTTTTAAGCCACATTTTCTGGTGTTTGGTATATTAAGTATACTATAATAAAGGTTGTGACGTTGGTAAAAGCTGTCAGAAAGTGATTGGTGGGACCAGGTTGTCCTGCTTGAACACAAAATCAGCACAAGGTTTGCTAAAGCCAATCTGAAATGCATGTGCATATGTACCATGTGGCTGCTGCACTGCTTTCTCTCATCACTGGGGGTTATTATAAAAGGTGTCCTGGTGAACAAGCATGTGTCGTGGGAAGTGCTGTGTCCAGCGTCTGGGAGGCAGCAATTTAAGGAGGCTGGCACCAGGAAGCCATGATTAGCAGCAAGGTGTGCACTCACCCCACCTTGTGGAATGGCACAGCTGTGGGCCCTGTTCCTCACCAAGAGTCAAGTAGGGCACCAGCTGTGTGCTCTGGCATGCAGCTCCTCTTGGAATCCCCTTGTCCTCTTGATTGTGATCCTCCTTTGGGTGTGCAAGTGTCTTCGCTCCCTTGTTTAGTCACTGGTCTTTGCACAGATTTGTTTGTTTATACAAATAATAGAATGACCCCATTTTTGTTTTCTATGTTGGAGATTTAAGAAATTGCTCTATCACCGAGCCAACCTCACCACCCCCACACTTTTTTTTTTTTTTTTAAGACAAGGACTTCGCAAGTTGCCCAGCTAGCCTCAAACTTGTAGTTATCCTGCCTCAGTGTCCCAAGTGGCTGGGATTACAGGTCTGTGCCATCATGTCTCCCAATCTCTTTTTAAATATTAGTCAAGGAAAAACATTCTTAGTGATAAGTAGAGTAAGCCAGGAGAAAACTTTAAATTCTGAGTGTAGGACAGTTGGGCAAAACTTGTTGATAGATAAGAATTCAGGTAATTATGTATATTTTCACAGTAACTGTCACAATTGTATAAATACAGATTTTGATTTTCAGAAGTGGTGGTGATGATTGTCCTGGTACTTACCTGGAGAGCTTTGAAAGTCCAGCAGAGGGCTGGGATTGTGGCTCAGCGGTAGAGCGCTCGTCTAGCACGGGCGGGACCCAGGTTCGATTCTCAGCACCACATAAAAATAAAGGCATTGTGTTGTGTCCATCTACACCTAAAAAATAAATATTATTAAAAAAAAATCTTCAAAAAGAAAGAAAGAAAGAAAGGCCAGCAGACTGCAAGCCAGAAGAACCCCCGTCGCTTCACACACTACCAGTGCTGTGCAGGCTTCAGCATGTGCCAGCCTCACCCCTGCAGGCACTGTTCAGCAGGTGTACCCAGAAGCAGCAAGGCAGTGAGCTGGAGGAGAGGCAGAGGGTGCCTGGCAGTAGTATCACTTTAAAAGTTAATGTTTGACATTTAAACTCCACAGTGGAAAAAGTTATTGCTTTAGATTTAATGTACGTTTCATTTATTTGAAATATAAAAATACATATGAAAGCTTGCAAATTTTTTTTCTTGTTTCTTAGTTCATGCTAAAAGTGGAAAGTATAGGGCTGATTTCTTTCAAAAATATTGAAAAGGAATATGCTTAGAAATTTCATTTAGGCTAAAGTACAACTCAGTGTTATAGTCACAGTCCAAATTCTGAATGAACGTCTGCTGGGTTGATTCACAAGCAGTTTGGATGGTAAAAGATAAACAACATTAGCAATTGTGGGTTTTTCCTAAAGCAATCTTTCATATATAAAGCTTCTTTCTGTGTAGAGTACTCTTGAATGAATTAGGTATTTGTGGACATTTCTCTTTTTCAAATTGTGCTGTTTTCAAATCTAAAACTTCGGACAAGGTAAAATAATATTCAGTTTTCTGCAAGGGTATAAGTTGACTTCTGAAATTTTGAATTTGATTATATTACTATTCAAAAAGCTTCCACATAAGGAAGAAATGCATGTGAGTTGTAAAGACTGGTAAGAGCATGCTGATGTCCAGACCCTGTTAATCCAGGGCAGTATTACTGACACTCAGTGGTATGTGCACTCTCCCCTCTGATGCTCACTTAGCAGCGACAGGGCCCAGGAGTTTACAACATAAGAAGACTTCAGTTTCAGTTTGCTGTGCACATGTGTTTCTCAGAGACTCAGTAGCATGCAGGAGTTTTAACTCTGAGATGGATGAGAGTAGTTATGTTATGAAGATAAGGTCTAATTCTCATTCGTCCATGTGTTCATTCAAGAAAGAAACAAAAAAAACCTGACCGATCTTTTCTTGATTAAGCAGGAGAATACCGTATTTACCCTTTATTGTTGGTATAAACCATTATTTTAGTGAGAACCATTAGCTATTTAAAACTTGGTACATAAATTAAAGAGGAGCTAAATGGATTTGTGATCGTTGCCATTAGTAGCATTTTAGATTATACAGGCAATTATTGTGTTCATTATCCTAGAACAGCCCCTTTGCAGAGCCATTGTGGTTGTCTTAGACATTATGCACAAATTTTCCCTTGGAGATTAAAATTTCCAGTAGCGTATTTAATTTTGTTATCACAGTTGCTTCAAATGAAACAAATATTATGACAAGTAGAAGGAAATCTGCTTTACTAATATAGAAAATTACAACAAATGTTAGAAATGACTTTCTCATGTATTAATTTACCTTTTCTTATATACTCATAATTACTTTAAGAGATTAATCGTGTATTTTTTGGGTGAAAATCATAGCAAAAGCTATATGGTCTGTGGAGGTGTTAATGAAATTCTTTAAAGAATGCAGGTTCATATCAAAACTTCAGTGACCACTGTCTTTACAAAATCTGTAACTTTGTAAGTTAACTGGTTTTTGTTTTAAATAGTTTTTTTTTTTTTTTTTTTTAAGAGTCCATATTGTCTTTTAGATGAATCAAAGAAACTTTTAAGGGTGTTTCAGAGATATTCAGTGTAAAAAGATCAACCGCTAATTGGAAGTGGTTTTAAATAAGTGTCAAAATACATCTTTTCTCCCATTCCGTTGGAACTGACCACAGAGTTGAGAGTGCGAGGTGCCCTTGGCCCAGGTGTACTTCCCATCCTGGAGAGCAGTCCGGATTCAGGAGGAGCTGCCTTGGGAGGACAGGAGGCAGAGCTCCTTGTCCAGAAGTTGCCTTTGACTCTGGTTCACTTGCCCTTTCTTCCCACCTTCCAGTGAGGAGGAGTGGGAAGGCAGCATTTAGTTGTCTTCAGAACTGTGATATTCACTAGTCGGGCAGTCCACCACATCTGTCTTGGTCAATTAGAAAGGTATTAATGCCTTGAATTATCTGCATATCCGTGTGCAGTGGGCTGCTTTTAATGTTTCCATCCTCTGTGGCATTTTTCAAAGGAAACTTTGTATTCATTTCTGAGTGGTTTTGTCCCAGCTTTTAGCCTTTCACTGCTATGATGCAGGGAAAGTGTGAGGTAGTAGTTATACGTTTTGCAGGACAGTGATTCTTTATTTTATTACAAAAAAAGACCAACTCTGGAAGGCCAGATTAAATCATTCCTTTCACTTTTTAATGGGATTTGGATGAATAGAGTAAAATATGCACTTTGCATTCATTGATAGCATCTTTAGGTTGAGGTAATTGAGTCTTTTTTCCCTGACTGAATGAATAATGACTTCATCTGATCCTAGTGAGGCCTGAAACTTAGGCTGCCTTTGTCACAGCAGAAAGATCTGGGCTTCGAAACATGCTCTACTTCCCTGGCTTAATTTTTCTTCATTTTAATCCCCAAACCTATTTTTCTCAATAATTCAAGCATAAACTGTATAGTAGTGAAGTAGCGGAAATTGCACGATATTTGTCCTCCTTGTGCTGCTTTTTAAATGGAGCTGATAAATCAGATGCTGTGCTCTTGAGCAGCCTTGTTCTCAAGGGAAGGCCCTGCCCCTGCACAGGGAGCAACATGAGGTGGAACTTGGTAAATGCAGTGATTTCAGGCTGTTCACCGTCTAGGGAGGTGGTGGGTGTCACTGTCCTGGTGCAAGACCTGGCTACAGGCAAGAGAGCACCTGTGCTGGAGTTCGAAGGCGCTTTAGCTGCCACTGAGAGTTGGCACACACAGTATGCTTTGGGAATCTGCAGTCTCTGTGGCCCATTGCATATCACTGACAGGTCAGAAGTGAGAGATTCCTGTAAAATGACACTTAGTTTCTGTTTGAAGTTTTCTTAGTTAGGAATTTTGCATATTAGTGACAAAGCATGCAATGGCCAGATGAGACTGTCAACAAGGGAAGCCGGCCAGGCTGCTTATCCCAAGCCAATGACCCTGCTTCTTCCCTATCCGAGGCCCTCTGCAATTGGAATTGCTTGTCTGCCCTTTCCTGTGGGTAGATCACACAACAGGCGCACCCTGCTGTCCATGGCCTAGAAGTAGAGAAGCTGGCCTCCTGGCTATTCAACCTCAGATAAAGCTATACCAGGCCATCTTGAGCAGCCACGTGAGCTGCTGCCAGTACTCACCTTTAGGTTCATACTATGTCATTGTACTGCGGTTCCCTGGTGAGGACTCCCTCTCTCATACCAGAACAGCTGACCATCCAGTGACAAGGTCCCACAAGACCATAAAGGAGCAGAAAGAGGTGGCAACCTCGGGCTTGGAATGTCTGCACCCCCTCCTCCCATGGACACTCCTCCCCTCCGTCAGCCTGTCCCTCCTCTTCGCCTTGCTCAACTGTGCCTACTTCATTCTGCATCTCCACAGGCCCAGAAGCTTATTTATGAGCTGAGTCTCCTGTTTCCTATTCTTTGGCCAAGAAGAAACTTCCTGCACTGCTTGACCAGGGCTTGGTTTCCATTATTGGCCCTAGGATTCCGAGAGGACCTGGTGCGGGTGAAAGTAGTGACAAAACTATAGTGCAGATGAGCTGGCCTGTTCCATGCTGGGTTTGCACCACGAGGACAGGCAGACACCTGGGAAGGGGTGCCTGTTGAGTCCCAGCCCACGCTGTAGACCCTACCGTCTTCTTTTCAGTGTAGGCTCAGGATCTGCACTCTAAACAGGTGTCAGTCATACTGCTCCTGGGTCCCTGTGGACTTCCCATTGTGTCTGCTGTATTTCAGAAGGCCATGCCTTAAAAAAAAAAAAAAATTCCATCATTAACTCTTCCTAACCTTAGAGTTTAGCACAAAATGTAGTAGGCATGTAATTGTTAAATTAGTTTTCTCCAGAGCTGTATTAAATGGGCTTTTTGACTAAGTATTCTTTTCTAACTACAGTTTCTCATGATCTCATGAGGATTTATGGCAAATATTAAGCAAAACCAGATATAAACTTGAATTAGGAGTCGTAGAAAGACCAAACTCATATTTCTGGCCAAAGTTATGGATTTTCAAAAAGCATTAGAATAAACCAGGTTATTAGCTTAGCGACCCTCAGATTCTTACATTAAAAAATCACAGCACTTCAGTTGTTGCTGCCAAGGTTTTGGCAACCATGGAGTTGCTGCTGTTGGCCTCTTTTAGTTACTTTTTTTTTCAGAAGTTGTACCAGATTGAGGAGAAATTCTGATGATTGAGATGCCTAGCCCATAGGACTCAGCTAACTATCCTCATCACCGTAAGCCAGAGTGGCCGATTATGTTACTTACACGCTGTTCGTGGGTCTCCTCTTGCTGAGGCTGTGGCCTCACGGCTTAGAGCCATGTACCTAGGGTGTCTGTGCTCCTCCAGCTACCTTCGCTTGGTTTTGCACATCTGGACAGAGAGACTTGAGAGTTTTAAGGGAAGTCCCCAAAGTCACACAGTCCTCCACAAAACTTGATGAAATGCAAATGCATACAGTGACAACAGCATGTGTGCTTGGCTTCCTGGTCACAGGAGCTACATGTGTTGTGTGCATGATGTCTCTTCATACCAGAGTCCTGTTAGGAGGGTGCCACCATGATCCCTGTTCCACAGGTAAGCATGCTGAAGCTCTTATGACCCAGAGCTGTCCAGAAGGCAGAGTCAGCCTTTGGATTCACTCCCTCCACAGTCCCAGGAGTCTCAGTTGCTACACTGCTTCTTTTCCCCCTCTCTCTGCTTCTGCTGCCTTCCTGAAGCCAGCAGCGCCCCCTTGTGTTCTCCTGCCCCCTCACACTGTACTGCACTATAGTCTTTCAGGGGTGAAACTAAAGAGAAGCAGTTTGCAGAGATTGCTAGAGCTCGAAATTGAAGTTACATGCTTCACAGAGCCATATTCTCTTGTAGAACGAGAGCTATTTGGGTGGCTAGTTCTCACTATTTCCAAGAGCAACAAAAAATGAACTTCTCCTTATTGACATGATTTTCTGTACATTTTTTTCAGCTAACGAGTGATCTAAAGGATGAATTTGAGTGTAGGGTATCATACAGGGAGATCCTGAAGTATGGAAATGGTGCAAATCAGAATGTTTTCATCACAAACTAATTATCTCTGTTGCCTCTTTCTGTATCAGAAGGAGTCCTGAGGCCTTTGCAGACAGACAGGCTCTTTTATGACATGGAATGGATGCAACCAGGGCAGGCTACATGCGTGCGCACACACACACTCACACACACACACACACTCACACACTCTCACACTGTTCTGTTCTTAGGGTCACTCAGTCTGAATGAAATCCCTAAATGAGTGTGTGCAGGGATATTTGAGAATGACAGCGGGCACATTGGTCTGATGTGGCACTTGCCAAGGGAGATAGGTCTTGGCTCTTGGAGGGCTATTGTGGGGCTGTTCACCGAGCAAGCCTTCTGTGCCCTCCTTTGGGCCCGCCATTCTTTGTGTCCTGATTGTAGTCAGAGTGTCACCTGCCAGGAGGACCTGGCTCAGGGCTGGCCTCATGCTTCTTGGCAGGCCCTTCTTGAGAACACTGTGGGGATCAAGACCTGCTGGCAGGCATTCTGCCTGAATCTATAAGAGGCTTTCAGGAGGAAAGTGATGTCAGTATGCTTTTGTACTCCGTTATTGTAAAGACGATAAAAAATCCTGAAGTCTTCTTAGATCATCATGATCATGGCTTCTGATTTATGGTGTTAAGACATATAAAGCTGGCTTGGTCGTGTACTAATGTTACACTGTTTTCTTTCAGATTGGTTTGCTGGACCTCGAGCTCAATCAGCTGACGAAGGCGCTATTTCTGGCTTTGGTTGTTCTTTCTGTTGTTATGGTAACCTTACAGGGATTTGCAGGCCCTTGGTACCGTAATCTTTTCCGGTTTCTTCTTCTTTTTTCCTACATCATTCCCATCAGGTAGGTTTAAGAGTTTATAAATAAAAACAAGTGTCTGGTTTCACACCATAATTCTTTTGAAAATTTTCTTTCTCAGTGTGTAAGAAATCATTCAAACACAGCTAAAGAGCAAGGGAATAGGAACCCTAATGAATCGGAGGAGTCCTGTAGAAATGGTGTCCAGGAGCACAAGTCAGTTTTGTTGGAATAACCTAGAGACTGACAGTTTTCCTGATGCAGATGTATTGATAATGTACTCTTCAATAACTGGGAGACGTTTTGATAAAACATAGGACTGAGGGCTGGGATTGTGGCTCAGCAGTATGTGTGAAGCCCTGGGTTCGATCCTCCGAACCACATAAAAATAAATAAATAAATAAAATATTTTTGTTCAACTACAACTAAAAAATAAATTTAAAAAAAATAGGACTGAGTCTGAGAAAATAATTTCCATTGATTGCCAATAGATTCCCACCCCCCACCCCCTGTCTGTGACCTTGGATCTAATTAAGTCATGGACATTTTAAAGTCACCTATCTTTGAAAGAGGATCTGATATGTCCTTCAAGTTAGATGAGTGTTGAGGAAGCTAGTGTTTACATATGAACCATCTTCAAAATGATAACCCATGTAACTAGAGACTGTATGTAAACAGTTAATATCAGATATCTATTTAAAGAGTAACCCTTACAGACATTCACAAATCCATTTTACATATTTGCAAAAATGATATCATTAAAAAGATATCCTTGATATATATAATCTAAATCATTCATATGAATAATTGAAACCCAGTGAATCCTGGATGAGAGTCTGGGATAGTCATCTTTTATGGCATGGAATGGAAGAAAACAGGACAAACTCCATGTGGTCAAGGGCAAGACACTTGGAAGAGAAAGACGTCTGTGACCAGGTTCCTCTGAACGTCTCATGTCATGCACTGGGGCTTTAGTCCCTTCATGCAATCTGTGTGCACCATGACCTAGTGGTGTGTGGCTGCCTGGAGGCTGTCCAGCTACTCTTGTTCCTCTCCTTCTCCCGTAGCACTGGCTCCATGGAAGCTCCCATCTGCATGCTGCCACTCCCAGGGGCATCCACTCATCCTGCAGTTAGGTGGTTCTTACCACTTCGAGTTCACCTGAAGACCCTCTTTGGACAGGCCTTTGGTCCTGACCAGGAAGCACCAGCACTGTCTGCCGTGCTGGCCGCTGCAGTCCTGCATGGTTCATGCATCTCCCCAAACTCCCTGAGGGCAGAGGCCAGGCCTGGCACTTTGGCTGTATGTGGGAGCGAGCTGTGCAGTTCCCAGGATGGGCTTCTGAGGTACTTGTGAATGGACCTTCACTGCTTTGGGAAACCAAGCATGTTTAGCTTGTCAGAGTTGTCACAAACACATGTTTCATGCCATAAGTGGATCCAGGAAACCTAATCTTTGTCCCCAGAGACCCACCGAGTCAGTGGCCACATAAAAAGTATCCTAGAGAATCACATATTTGCTTAATTCAACTCTCATGCCAGAGGGTGCATACTTAGGTACCAGTGATCCTTGAGGTAGTTCCCAACTTTAATGCATTTGACTTAAGTATGCATGGCTAGCCTCAGTCCCATAAACTGCAATATCTCGTCACCCTCCACCAACTTCCTCCATCAATGTCCCTCTCCACAAATACCTCCTTTCCCTCTATTCCCACTATTGCACTGCCTTTTCTTATGGGAGAATGTGGGCCAGACATCAGGTGAAGGAGGAATTGAAAAGAAAGACGTGTCCCCTGCTTTTCTGTTTCTGCCTACAGAAATACCTGGCTCTGAGAGGCAAAGCTGCTGTCGCCCCAGGTGGGTCTGTACCTGTAGCTTGCAGAAGCACCTCAATTCCTGGGAATGGATGTGCAGCCTGAAAACTTCTGTCAAGAGTTTTTTTTTTTTTTTTTTTTCTCTCAATGAAAAAAATGTATTCCAACTTCTAAAGTATGTTAGGGGACATTGAATACAGGCTTTAAGGCTATGTTAGCCCAGGCACTCTTTTTTTTTAAAATTTTTTAAAGATTTTTTTTAATTGTACATGAATACAATACTTTTATTTTTATATGGTGCTGAGGATCAAACCTGCTGGGCAGGTGCTCTGCCACTGACCCACAACTCCAGCTTCCATACTATGATTTTTTTTTTTGACAATTATTTTGATTATTTATTTGCATTTAGTATTATCTTATTTTTTAATTTCTAATTGTCCAGCTTCTATATTTATTTTTCTTTTCTTTCTTATACCCCTTTGAGGGTTTCTTTCTTTTTTTTTTAATTCCAGTTTTTTCTTTTTATTAACTTGGAAGTAAAGCCCCATATTTCTGTTCTTGTGTTTCCCTAGACATTTTACCCTGCATGTGTAGTGAAGTTTAAGGCTGCCTTCATTTTTACTTTGCTCTCACACAGTGCAAGGCCGTAGCGTGGTGTATTAGCTTTGCTACCTCCTCCTTCTCGTTTTGTTAGCATACTTTTCCTGGGCAGCCTTTTACTTTGATTTTTGGCCTCTGTTCTCCTGGTACTCAAGGCTCGCAGCAGACTTCTGGGCGCCTGGCTTCTCAACATTAGTTCAGCAGTGAGGCTGCTTACAGTGAGTTTGCCCTGCACATCTGCAGTAGTCTTCTTCCAGAGATGGGAGGGAGGTCTTTAAGCAGTGCAGATTTCACTTACAGAAGAGCATCAGTGGTGATTATGTTTGAAATAAGACTTGGGAAATACAGTTCTTATCACTCTTATCCAGTATTACTGCATTGCTTACACAGGAGATAGCAGGAAGCAATGCAGGGCCTCATGTGATGAGAGGTGTTGTCAATACACAGTCAGCATTGGTGTGAACACAGGGTGAGGGCACAGACAGGTCCAGTGCCCTCTCCTGTCTTCCAGCAGAGGTGCTGGCCATAAACACGGAAGCAGCTCAAGTGCTCCTATGGTGGTAGATGCTGTTTCAAGTTAGAACAGCAGAGGGCAGCTCCTGTGGCTCTGGTAATCACCAAGCACTGAGCTGCAGCCTGCATGCTGACAGACACCTCTAAAGACATGGGGAAAGTGTCCAGGCCAGCGGGAACCAGAGCTCCACCTCTGCTCAGCCATGCCTGGCTCTGCACTAGCTCCCTGCTCTCTGCTCCTCCAGCTGCTGTGCAAGGTGTCTGCTCCCGTCTTTGTCCAGAGAGCGTCCTCTCTCCCATCTGTTCTTTAGAATTCCCAAACTTTTCTTGTTTCTTTCATAAATAGTTTTTCTTCATTTAAGCTGGTGCTTTCATTTCTGGAATATTCTGTGGCATTAGGGTTCTGTTTCACAGTGCAAGGGGTTTGGGGTGCATTTCCCCCTCTTACCTCTGGGCTCTTTTTATTATAGATTTTTAAGGAAATATTTTATTTCTGTATGCTATCTCAACTTCTATTTTAAGTAAAATAACAATATTAAAAGGATTTGAATTATTGCCCCTTTATCCAAAACAGGTGAAGTTGATTATAGTTATGCAAATTAGTATGTTTTATATGCATTTTTAAAACTTAAACTGATTTCTGTTATTTCATATTTGAATCATCACATACATTTCTAGTAAAAAATAGAAAATATTGAGAAGAAAATAAATATTATCTATGATCTTACTATCTAGATAAATTATGTGAAACCTTTTAGATCTTACAGACTTAAAATTATGAATACACACATTTAAATATATATATATATATATATATAATCTTTCAACACACACCCTTTTTTTTTTTTAATCTGTGGAATCTTTTTTTTTTTTTTTTAAATATTTTTAGCTGTAGATGAACACAATATCTTTATTTTTTTATTTGGTGCTGAGAATGAACCCAGTCACACATGCTAAGCAAGCCCTCTACCACTGATCCACAACCCCCCAGCCCCTGGAATCATTTTTAATATTTGCTAAAACAAGGAAGGTACCAGACTTTCTGCAACTCTGTCTTGGGTAGTTTTTCAGTGAATAATTTTCCATTAAGCACATTGAGTAAGTAGAGAGTGAGGAGACAGGAGGAAGAGTCCTCGCGTCTCCTCTGTGCAACTCCAGCATGCCCACACCCACTTTAGCGTGGCTCCTCCCCAGTTTCCACAGCCCTAGAGCACAGTGATGCAGACGAAGCACACAAGTTGGAAATGTCCGATGTCGGAAGAATGGGATACTAGTTTAGAGAATTACGGTTTACATTTGATTAAAGCAAAGTTTTTCTTTATGCAGGGGAGGGGCTAGTCTCCATAAAACGTGTATAACAATACATTTTAGTGTTTGTTAATGTGTTTTTGGATTTAATAAATGGTATGATTTTAATGTATATATTCTTTCATTTTGCAAAGAACAAAAACTTGGAAAGTAAAGTGCTTTTTTTCTATTGTTTCATCACTCTTAAATGGCTTTTAAATTTCAAAAGCTGAGCTATTTTATAAAAATCTCTCTGTGTATGCCAGGTAGAGTGGTGCACACCTGTAATCTCAGCGGCTTGGGAGGCTGAGGCAGGAGGATTTCGAGTTCAATGCCAGCTTCAGCAGTGGCAAGGCACTAAGCAACTCAATGAGACCCTGTCGCTATACAAAATAGGGCTGGGGATGTGGCTCACTGGCTGAGTGCCCCTAGTTCAATCCCCAGTACCAAAAAAATAAAAATAAAAAAAAAAATCCCTCTGTGTAGCATATAATAATTATGAGTTACTTAAGATAGTATACATCATCTTCCAAAGGAAAAAAAAGATAATGTGTGTTCCCTAGTCCTGCACATCTCTTGTAGCCAAGTGAACTGTCAGAACTTCCCCACAGGGCTGGACTTGCGTTTACTTCTCCCTGTGCTTGGAGGTGCTGTGTAACGTTTTAGCCATTTTACCAGCAGTGGGCCCAAGAGATTCCTACTCCCATATGAGACCTCTGGGGGCAAAATAGAGGAATGAATGAATTAATAAATAATAAATAATAAATCAATAGCTTGACAAAGTGAATTCATGTCCCTCCTGAGAAACACCTAAGACCCTCTTGTAGAGGCAGTGACTATGCTTCAGGTACCGGAGTGCATCCTTCGGAAACAGGTTTTCCTCTCACTTTCTGTAGTCAGACAGCCATCAGCCTACAGTGGGGTACCTCAGAGTCACGGACTAAGGAATGCTGGGGAGCTGCTTGGAGTCCTGCTTCTTCAGAACAGGAGGTGTCAAGTAGCTGGTGTAGCTCTTGCTCCCAAGTTCAGGGTTAGTCTTACAGCCTTCCTGAAGGTGCATTAAAGAAAATTCTTAGCAGCTTCATCAAGTTATTCTCAGCTCAGGTTCTCTTTCTGAGACAATTTATGGGTTTTTGCTAATACACTCAGTATCTTTTCTATCTCACTTTCCAGGTAGAATGCTTAGTGAAAAGGGAGTATATAGCTCTCTTGGACTTGGGTGTGATGTTCAGGTATTGATTTGGGGGGAAAATTTGCAGATTGCAATAAAAAGGTAAGAAGGTGCTAGCATCAGGAGAGCCCATGTTTGGGAAATGCACTAGAGAGGCGACCAGGGTGTGACCATACTACATTCGCCAAAGGGAAAAATTAGGTCCATGATTAAGGCTGCAACTCAGCCATCTTGGCAGAGACAGGAATACAGAGCAGGTTTTCCAGTAAAGATGTGTGGCCCTCCGTGACATTCGCAGGAGACCTTACAGAGTGGTTGGGAATGTTGTATGACTGAAGGGAACAGACACAGGATGAAAAAAGAAGCCTGTCCCAGACTTTCAAAATTCTACAGGCAGGAAACGGGCTGATAGAGCCATTTGGTTGCACATAGGTGCTTCGTTCAAGAAGAGGAAGGATGACTCCTAGGCAGAGTTGGCCTTCCCCAGTGTAGAAGGCCAGCAAGCCCTAGACCCAGAGGCTAGAGCACTGTTCTCAGCTCTCACTACCTAACAGAATTTGCCCTACTGAATTTTAGACTTGCCTGGGACTATTGCCTATCCCACCATTGTGCTTTGGAGACCGATGACTTGTTTTCTACATCCACAAGCTCATCAATGAGGAATTTTGCCCAGAAAGGACTGTGCCCAGAGTCCATCCATACCTGGTGTAAATAGTGTGGATTATGGAGTCCAGACCTCTGAGCTGGTGCTTTTTAGATGAAATTTGGGATTTAGTATTGAGGCTGTAAAGGGCTCAGACGTTTGGGATGGGATATTGGGGTGGGGTGAATGTATTCTGCATGTGAGACAGACGTAAACTTTGGGAGGCTAGAGGGCAGAATGTGATGGATTCAGAGATGGCCCCTAAAGCACTTGCCCACCTGAAATCTGTGGGTGTGATCTTCCTTAAGGAGGGCTCCTTTTATATTTTTTTCTCTATAAACCTATTGTCGTAGCATGATTTATATTACCTTTTTTATGTTCTGAAAACATGTTTTTGGCATGTTTGTACTCATTATGTGTCCCATTTCTTTTTATATTTTCTGAAATAAGATTTCATGACAGCTCCTTTACAAACTTTTAAAGCAGACCTCTAAGCCCCACATAAGACTGTTGTCTGTGCCTCTCATTTTACAAAATATTGTGATTTCATTATTCATGTTTTGTGTTTTATAATTGACTCTCAGTTCTTCACATAATAATTGCCAAATGTTACACTAAATGTAGATTTTTAGAATAACTTAAAAATTCGGTTGATAACATGGAAGAGACAAGTCAGTATTCAGTGGTTAAGAGTGCTTTTCTTCTGTGAAGACATACTGTCATCTCACAACATTACTTCTGAAATGTTTCCGAGAAGATATTCCAACATTTTTATTGTGACATATAGCAGAGATACTGAAAAGCACCTCACTTTTGCTGAGACTGGCTTTGAACTCGGGATCCTCCTGCCTCAGCCTCCCGAGCCACTGGGATTGATTACAGGTGTGCACCACCATGCCTGGCTTTGGTTTTCATATATTTATGAAGTTATTTTTCTTGTGGTCTGCTTCAGCAGCCTTTTTGGCATTATTGTTTCCTTTTTAGACACGGTGTTTTTTAAATGTTTTTTAATGGATAATGACTATTTATGAGACATAGGGTGATGCTTTGTTATGTGTCCCTGGTGGTATGCTTCTCTTAGGATTAACTTTTCCCCATTTTTCTTGAGCTTTGCCACCTACAGTTGCATACATAAACGTAATTCATCTTTTCCTGTTTTCACCTGTTTATATACTAAAATCCTACTGGCTTTAAGTCTTTAACATGACTCCACAGTCAGATTCATCTGTGTTGCCCGCATTCATTGCTTTTCAGTACATCATCTTTTGGGAACGTACTGCAGTGTGTTTCCATTCTTGGTGGACCTTGGGTAGTTTCAGTTTTTTTGCTGTTAAAAGTGCTGCTGCCACTAACATTCATGAACATGCATTCTCCTGCTGTAAGCCCTATAGAGTAAGGTATCTAGGGGTGGGATTACTTGGCTGTGGTATTCACTAAATTTACTAGATGATAGGAAACTGTTTTGTAAAGCAGTTGTACCATTTTAGCATTCCAGCATCACTATAGAGAATAGTCCCCATCCTTAGGAGCACTTCATTCTCATTGCAGTTTTAGTTACCCTTTGCCAGATTAATAGTAAGAATAAAAAAACTGTGCAAATATATGTTTGCTGTTTAGATTTATCTTTTTTTACTAACTCTGCAAATCTTTTGTCTGGTCTTCTGAGCAGTCTTAGATACTTACATATTCTGGATGCTCATTCCTTGGCCCTTAGGTTTTGCTGGCATCTTTCTCAATCTATGGCTTGACTGTGTTCACTCAGTGGTGGAATTTTGAAAACAAAATAGTTGTTGGTTTTGCCTGGTAAAGTTCGTCTGCTGTATTAGCCTCTGTATACTGCTTAAGAAATGCTCCTCAAGGAGATGACTCGCCCTTCTCTCTATCTTTTAGAAGCTGAATAGTTTTTTCCTTTGGCTGCTTCCTGTGCTGCTGCTGCTGTCTGTAGTGCTGTGAATTGTACCTCAGGCCTCGCACCTGCTATGCCTAAGCCCCATGGTGAGCTGCACCCCCAGGCCAGGTTGTTTTGGTGCAGGGTGTGGCAGCTTTCGAATCCCATTTCCTATACTGATTGCTGTAGTGCCCTTTGCAGAACAGACTGTTCATGAGTGCCTGGGATCACCTGTCATGGAGCAGGCATTCCTATGTGCAAGTGCTGTTTGGGGTTCCCTCTCTGGTCCCTCTGTTTCTCTATTCCTGACCAAATGACAAACTGTTTTGATTGACATACCTTTGTTTATGTAGAAATCGGTATTGGGCACTACACCCTTTCTTCCTTGTATCCCTTAAAAGCATTTTGGTTTTTCTTGGCCATGAATCTAACATACCTCTTAATTTCTTAGTTATTCTCAAAAACTTCCCCATAAAACCAGGCGTGGTGGCACATACCTGTAATCCCAGCAGCTCAGGAGGTTGAGGCAGCAGGATCCCAAGTTCAAAGCAGCCTCAGCAACTTAGAGAGACCCTGTCTCAAAATATATAATTTTAAAAGGTAGGGGAGTTGGGGCTGGGGATGTGGCTCAGTGGTTAAGTGCCCCTGAGTTCAATCCCTAATACAAAAAAAAAAAAAAAAAAGTTCCT
The DNA here is from genome assembly GCF_047511675.1 of Marmota flaviventris. Lineage (NCBI taxonomy): Eukaryota > Metazoa > Chordata > Mammalia > Rodentia > Sciuridae > Marmota > Marmota flaviventris. Next base: position 745,435 of record NC_092513.1, on the reverse strand, counting down.
CATAGAGATTGCATAACTCTTGGTAGAGCAATACTTAGATGTTTAAAAAATGCTACTGTAAATATCTTTTGCCAAAGACTCGTTTCCTGTCTCTTCATGGCTGATGTAAAAAAAATAAAATTTATTTTTGTAAACTGAATCTATAATATAATGAGAAATTTGTTATTTGTTTCTATTCCTTGCATCATTTTTTTTCTTTGTCTTCTTACTAAACAAAGATCACCAGTTTATTGTTAAAAAGAAGCTACAACTGCAGTTGTAGCTCAGTGGTAGAGTGCTTGCCTAGCATGTGTGAAGCACTGGGTTTTGTGTTCAGAACCACACAAAAATAAATGAATAAAATAAAGGTATTATGTCCATCTTAAAAAAAAATTAGAAGGATATAATGATAATGGACATCCTGCTTTTGTTTCCGTTGTGAAAGGCAAAACTTTGAATAGTTCATCATTTACATATCCTATGAGTTTTTATAGGAACCCTTTAATATATTAAGGAAAATTTTTTGTATTCCTGTTTTGCTAAAAGTTATTTTCAAATCATGAATATTTGCAAATATCTTTTCTAAGTGTGTTCATGACTTTTCATGGTTAAACTTTTATTTTTTAGTGTATTAATTGCCTTCCTGATGCCATACCAGGGAAGGCCCCACATGATCATGGTATCCTACTTGTTTTAGTCAGCATTTTTGCTGTTGTAACCAAAGTACCTAACAAGAACAGTGTAGAGAAGGAAAAGTTAATTTGGCTCCCAGCTTCAGAGGTTCAGTCCATAGATGGCTGACAGCATAGCTCTGGGCCTGAGGTGAAGCAGAGCATTTTGTCTTGAAGGGTGGCAGAGGAAAAACAGCTCAGCACCAAGAAGCAGAGAGAGCTCTGCTCACCAAGGACAAAATATAAATCCCAGGGGCATACCCCCAGAGACCTGTCTCCTCCAGACACACTCCACCTGCTTATATTGACCTCCTCGGTAACCCATATCAGTGGTGAATGCACTGATCAGGCCTCATTCCTTGATCATTTCACTTCTGAACTTTCTTAGATTGTCTCACATGTGAGCTTTTGGGGCACCTCACATCTAAACCATAATACCACCCATTGTGTATTATCAGATTCCTTGTGCCTATATTTCTGTGACCGTTTTCTATTGGTTTTATGTGCTTGAAATTAAGTTGCAATTTGTCTTTCCATGCCCTTCTTTTGGAGTTGAGTATCAAAAGTATGTAGTCTCATGAAACATTGGTGAATCTTGTCTCATTTTGTCTTCTCTAAATGTTTTTTAATTGAAAATTTTTTATTCTTTGAACATTTACTCATCGAGAAGACAGTGTGAGCCTGAACTCATCACTGTTGAAAGATATAGCAGATTTTATTTCTTTGATTGCTATAGGGCTGCTCTGCTCAAGGTTGTGTTTTTTGTTGTTGTTGTTGTTTTTGTTCTTTTTAGTGAATCAATTTTGCACAGTTATAATTTTAAAGATACTAATCAGCTATATCTAAATTTTCAAAAATTTTCATAAGTTTGTTGGTGTTTTCCAGTTATCTCTTACATATAAATGTGGTATTTATCTTTTTCATCTTGTCATAATTATTTCTGCCCTGATTTTGATCAGTCTTCCAGTAAGTTTGCTACCATTCTTAGGCTTTTGGAAATACCCACTTTTGTTTTAATTGGTTTTTCATATCTTATACTATTTTCTATTTCATTAATGTTAACCTTACTTTGTATTTTTTTTCTTATTTTTGTAGGTCTATTTAATTGTATCTTTTCTTATCACTTGAGGTAGATGCTTAACTGATCAGTTTTCAGCTTTTTTTCTTTCTTTTCGAATATATATATATAATTGAGGCTATAAATTTCCCTGTAAGTTCTAATTTGGTTGCATCCCAAAAGTTTTCATGTATAGTCTTTTTAATGTTATCAGGTTCAGAATATTTTAATTTTCACTGTGATTTTTATTTTTCCTATGGGTATTGCAAAGTTTTTTCTTGGTTTACAAGCATAGTTGAAGTTTCTAGTAATTTCTTTGTTCATTTTTAGCTTATTTGAATTTTTCTCAGAAATCATACCCTTTCCACTTAAGGTAAGGAAGCTGTCAGAGTACCTCTGAGGCTCAGTGCTGTGTGTTGGAGAGCAGCTTGGGTTCTGACCTGTGGGCCAGTGGCCCTGTGTGCAGTGAGGCTGCGATTTTCAGTCTCTATCTACCTGTACTGGTTTTCCTCTGCCTTTCCTAGCAGTTGCTGAGACTGGTGTTAAAATTTCCCATCAGTATTATAAGTATGTCTTGCTTTTTTGTTTGTTTGTTTTTTTCCTTGGAATTCTGTCCATTTTTGATACTATATATTTTGTTGCTTTGATTTTTGGATGCACACAAATTTCAATGGTTATCTGTTCCTGGTGAATTGAGCATTTTCTAATTATAAAGTGACTTCCTTTGTCTCTACTAAAGCTGTTTGCATTAAATTCTACTTTGTTTTGTGTTAATGTAGCAATTATGCCAGCTGTCTTTAATTTACTTGGCATATTCTCTTCCATCTTTTTACTTTCAGTTTCTCTGTATATTTATTTTTATGTTTCTCTTATAATTAGCAAAAAGTTTAATTTTTATCTACAATGATAATTTTTGACTAGAGTACTTAGTGCCTATATAGTCATTACAATATTGTCATATTTGTAGTTTAAATCTATTATTTAATTTTGTACCTTCAACTTGACTTGCCTAGTCATTATTTTTGTTCTTTCTTGCCATTTTCTTTAATTTTAAAAAATAATTCCACTTTGTCTCTAGTAGTTTGGAAGTTGTGTAAGCAATTTCTGCTTTTAGTAGTTACTATAGAAATTAAGCACATTATATTATCAGACCTACACTTAATCACCTCTTTTTACATGTCACCTTATAGTTGTTTAACTTCGCTTCCCCCTTCTGCATTTATGCCATTTTTGTTTTCTTATTTTAATTCTGTAATTCCAAAGATATTGTTTATACACTCCTTATCAGTCTGGGTTATCTGCGTTTTTGTTCTTAATTTCTTCCTGTATCTCAGACCTCCCATGTGGAATAATTTTCCTTCTGTCAGAAAGGTATTCTTTTTGTATTTTGTTTAGTGCTGGCTTTTGTTGGAAACTTTATTTTGCTGGTCTTCCCTCTTGAAAAATTGCTTGACTGGTCTAGAATTCAAGCTTCTCACTTTATTTTGCTTTCTTTTGGCTTTGATTCTTGCCACAAAGTGGGTGTCTTTTAAATCTTGACTCCTGTGTACCAACCTTTCCCTTCCAGCTGCCTTTAGAGCTTCTCTCTACTGTCTCTGTTCTACCCTGAACTACAGTGTGTCTAGTGTTATGCTTGGGATTCATTGGACTTCTTGAATCTTCAGATAGATTTCTTTCATTCATTCTAGAAAATTCTGTCATCATTTCTTGAGATATTGCTCTTGTATCATTCTGTCCCCTGTTTTGAGAGCATCAACTTGATGTTTGTTAGATATCCTTACCATATCCTGTGTTTCTCTTATTTTTTTACTACTTTTTTTGCTTTCACACTTTATTCCATATCATTCACGCTGGCCTGTCTTCCAAGTCACTGATGTAATTTTTGGTGATGCCTAATTAACTCTAAAACTAATTATCCTTTCATATCTCCTATTAGTTCAACAATTCTGTTGGTTTCTTTATTGTAGGAATGTAGTTGCCTATTCTGTGCAGATATTTTTCTAATTTTTTTTTATGCATCCAAATGTTTTATGGTCTGAACCTGCTACTTTTGTAATGTCTGATACCTTTTCAGTCTTTCTCTTGAATATTATTATTCTGGCTCTTGCTTATTGTGTCTTCCTTTGTTGTGTGCCATGTGGTAAGGTAATGTTCATGTTTATTGTGATAGTAGTTTTTTTTTGTTTTTTGTTTTTTTTTTTTAGTATTTGCAATTATAAAGATGAAAGTATATTTTCCAAGACTTACAGACTTGCTTCTGCTGGGTTCTTGGAGATAGCCCCTGGCTTGGAGTATCTTCATCCAATTTAAAGATGTAGTCACAGAATTACTTAGGAGATGTGAACCTGACTGGACCACCACATGGAGTTCATTGTCTTTTGATTTTCTTTTAGTTTGAGGGCACAGCCCTTCCTGGCCCCAGCTTGTTGTGAGAAGGGAGCATTCTTGTTAACCTCGCCTTCTCGTAAGTCTGGGCTTTCACTTATGCTCCCTTGCCTAGTAGTTAGAACACTGATTTAAAAAAAAAAAAAGTTTCAGTGTGTGGAGGTTGACATGTGGTCCTGGGGCAGAGGAAATTATGTGATTACACTTTTCTGAGTTCCTGATTTTCCTTTGAATTTAGCCTGGATATTCAATGCTTTTAAGTTCTTTATTTCTTTTAAGAAATTTTTAAAAAGGCACAACGGCCCATGTCTATAACCCCAGCAACTCAGGAAGTCGTGGCAGGAGGACCACAAGTTCTTGGAAAACCATTTCTCAAAAATAAAATAGAAATAAAGGAGGGCTGGGATCGTGGCTCAGCCTACCATGTGTGAGACACTGGGTTTGATCCTCAGCACCACATAAAAATAAAATATTGTGTCCACCTATAACTGAAAAATTAATATTAAAAAAAAAAAAGAAACAAAGGAAGGGGTTGGGGATGGAGCTCAGTGGGACAGCACTCCTGATTCAATCCCCAGTACAAGAAAGTAAAAATAAATATGTGATAAATTTACATAGTATTTTTTTATTGTTTTACCTGGATGAATTTGTTCAAATAAAATAACATTATTTCCCAAGATGACAGATTTTTCTTGAAATTTTTATGTGAAGTTATACAAATTTGAATTAAAATTGTGTAGTAACTTTCATAGCAGTACTTTCCAAGGCCACAGTTTTAAGGTACCAATTGTGATAAACTTTATCTTTGAGAATGCAACAAGCTTTCTTTTAAAGATAAAGTGCAACTAGATCATAGAAAGCTTGGGAAATTCAAGCTTTTAAAAGTCTGATAAACCAACAGTGATTTATCTATCTGATAAATACTGTCCATCAACAAAAAGGAGTGAACTGTTGATACAAGCAAAAACTTGAGGCATTCTCTTAGTCCATTTAGGCTTCTATAACAAAATACATAAGAGTGGGTAATTTATACAAAACATAAATTTATTTCTCATATTTCTGGCAGCTGGAAAGTATAGGACCAAGGTGCCAGTTGATTCAGTGTCAGTTGAGGGCCACTCTCCATTTCTAAGATGGCTCCTCTTTCTGTGTCCTCTGGAGGACAGCTGTGTGTTTGCACGCATGAGAATGCAGGAGAGTAGAGAGGGCATTAGCTATCCCCTGCAGTCCCTTGAGGAGATGCCACGACCAGCACAGAACAATCTAGCAGTTTCTGGTGAGAGGCAAAGGGTGATAAGAAAAAGATTCACAAACACAGATTTTGAAGATAATAGTTGGGGTCAGGTGGAGAATTTCTCTCTGATAGAAAAGCAGGTCTAAAGGGTTACCCCAGCAATCTTTAAATAAATATATATGTCTCATTATCAGATTAAAGACTATGCAAGCATTGCTCTTTGTATTCATGAAAGTTTCAGAGTTAGCAACATTATGCAGCTTATTCCACAGTTACATTCTACAGTTGTAATGTGCATTATTAGGAGCTTTGTGTATCTCTCAGGAAAGTCCATTGTTTAAAGTTAGCAGGCAGGTTCAGGTATAGTGGAGCTTAGTGAAACATTGTGGTTGTCTAGCACGAGAGTTCCTTTATTCCCAGGAGCTGTGTGCTGAGACCAAAGTTGAGGCTGATAAGACTCTAGCAGAGCCTCCTCATGCAGGGCATTACCGCAGCAGCTAGGCATCCTGCACCTCTGCACAGAAACTTTCCCAGACCCCAAGCCACAGCCTGAGGTCATCAGAGACCTCCATCTCAAGACAGTGCTCTTCCATTCTCTGTCACCACTCTCCACAAGGAGGGCTCCATCCTGGGGGCCTCCTCACTACCTCTTAAAGGTCTTTTCTTTTAATATCATTGTACTGGGGACCAAGATCCAATATGAAATTTTAAGACAGCACAAAGGTTCAGACCACAGTAGTTATGATGCTGTGGGTTAAACCCAGTCTCAAAAGGTCACATGCTGCATGATTATTTCATGATACTGTCTTGAATTTACCAGATTGTGATGGTGGTGTTTGGTTGAGGCTCAGATCCTAGGAAACAGATTTGGGATCCAGGCAGATGGAAGAAGTTGCAAAGCCTAGTTGGGATAGTAGACATGCTTCATTTGTAGGTAGCAGCATCCTTAGCCCCCAGCTTCAGCCCCGAGTCTTTCCTTAGGCATTTTTTATGTGCCGGCCAGACAAAGAAGGCACAGTGCAAATAGGTGGGTTCGTGCTCTCAAGCAAAATCAGGGTGTTCATGTCCTCGGCTGCATGCTAAAAACATAGTCCACTGGAAGCCTAGGTGAGGGTGCCTACCATGCCATCGTGGGCCTGCCCTACAGTGGAGAGCCAGTCAGTCTTTTCCCAGGACAGGTGCTAGAAGGGTGTGATTGCTGAGGTATCGTCCATTGGTGGTTCCACATATGTATGCAAGATGCTAAAGCTGACCATATGAGCAGTGATGTCTGGGTTTGATTGTGGTGCATAGCTTCCCTGCTTTGGTATTGCACGGTGGTATTACACACAATAGCATCATTAGGGACCTGGTTTCCAGAAAGACCTCACAGGCGTTCTCTGTCCTATTCGTGTAACTTCTCCTGAGTTCTAAGTAATTTTAAAATAAGAAATCATAACAATATAGACCACCCTCAGCCTTGGTCCAGGAGAGTTAGTGCCCAGCCCAGAGGCTGGCACCTAGCTCCCTGGAGTCAGAGTGAAGAGTTATATTCTTGTGTGGATAACTTCCGTGTGGCCCAAGGCAGGACTCTTCACCACCTACTTTTGAGTTTTCTCATCTGTTCTTCATGTGATGAAGTCTTTCAGTGGTACCCTTTATTCACATTTTCATTTTCTGCAGCTCCAGTTACCCATGATCAACCACAGCCTGAACATATTAAATGATACACTGAGATATTCAGAGAGAGCACATTCATATAAATTTTATTACGACGTATTGTTAATAATTTTTCTACTTTATTCGTAGTCACTGTTGTGAATCTCTTACTGTGCTTATTGTGTACTTTGTTGGTGGTTTATGTGTAGGGAAAATGTAGCATCAGGTCATGGTACTGTTTTCATTTTCAGGTATCCACTGGGGTTCTTGGCTTGCTTGTTTATTTGCAGTGGATACAAGCCCACTGGAGCTCACTACACCTCCGGACATCTCTCTGTCTTCATTTGAGTCACCTGACGCATGTAGCATTACATGCATGTATAACTGAGGCACCCAACACACCTTCTGAGCTCTGAGCTTTGCTGGCCACTGGCTTCCAAACACCTGTGTGACAGGCCCGCCCTCCCCAACATAGCTCAGGGGCCACCTTTTCTGCAATGTTTTTTGCTGGCTGTTGAGACCAGTGACTGCTTCCAGCCCATGAGCGTTGCTCCTCAGTTCCCACTTTTGCACATCACTCCTGACCCTCAACTTGACCTCCCAGCACCTGGCATCTGACAGGCCTTGCTGAGGCTCACAGGGATTGAGTCTATTTTCAGTCTAGATCTTGGAACTAGTACATGTCAAAATTAGGGATCAATATGAGTCATTCTGAACATCAAGAATGTAGAGGTCACCTACTCTTGCTTTCTTCCCAGGACATGGAAGTCTGCAGTGGAGTTAGCAGGAGGTCTTGATCCCCTCGGATTTTGGAAGGAGAGGGCAAAGGAGCCTGGCATTGCTCAAACTCTGGCTGGAGATGGGTGGGTCACAGTGTGCATTGACGGGAGAAGATTTCCTCCCTACCGAGAAGGAGAAGATTCATTTGTTTTCATTTTGTTTGTTTGACCAGGAAAGGGAGGAAGTGGGCATGTTAACCACCTCGGTGCAGTGTTCACAGGTTAGTCAGCCCATAGGCACCTGAGCACATCTGTTTGAAGGCCAGAAGGTGACCTAAACAAGACCTAGAGATTTATACACTGTCTTGCTGTGATTGTACTGGGTGACTGACCCTGTGAAAATGCTTTGGTGCCATCTACTGCTGTCCATGGGTGTTTCTCCAGAGTGTAAAAAAACCATCATAGAATGAAAGCTTTGGGGAAATGTTCAGATTAAATGGCATATGTGTCCTCATGGCCTTAAAATTTACAGGAAAAGTTTTGAATGCTTTTAGTAAAAGTTCTGATTGAAATAGCTTCTGTTTTCTTTTGCTCAAATCAGAATCTGCACGTACATTATTTCAGATGGATTCTTTCCCTAAGGAGATGGGCTATGGGGCTGGGCTTACCTGGAGGTGATGCGGGTTGAGCTTAAATGCAATGAGCATTCAGGGGCCTATGTGGGAGCCCAGTGTGTAGACTAGGGACGCGCACTGCAAGTGTATCTGGAGTCTGGGTGACCTCCTCAGACGTTTTTGTAGCGATAGGATTAGCCTATTTGGAGAACAAGAACCATTTTGAAGGCGTTCCTTCATTCTAAAATTTACTTCATGTATTCTAACTGTAGCAAAATCCAGATTCATGCATGTGGATTATTTACAACATCCCTGAACACTATTATTTAGGGTAATTCATTTCATTTTTCTGATTAGATAGCATTAAAAGTCATAATTGCCTCCTGGTTCAGTTAACCATCTTAAATTACAAATGAATTCCACTTACTGGAATAGGTCTGTTGGTAACAGTTTCACAGTTGCTACATCAGCAATGGAATGAACCTAAACTGTAATTGATATCTATTATCATGTAACCTAGTTCTGTAATCCTTCTCAGAACAGTAGCATGTGTGTTTCTGGAAGTCACAGACCATATCACAGTTTGGCACTTTTATCACAGTTGGAGAGAATTCTAGGATTTGAAATTCTAAAAAATTAAGAGCATTCTTAAAATGTAAATGCAGCAAGTTGTGAATCAGTCTGCCAGCTTAGTGATTAAGTTGGAGCGTCTTAGAGATTTTTTAACATTAAAAACAAATTACTCCATTAGCATTTAATCAGAATACACAAAATGGATCACAGTACATGTGAATCTTGAACACCCTATGTATGATTAATGTCTTGGTTCAGGAAAGATAAAGTTTACGCTGCTTTTCACATAAACTGTAAGCAGTCATTCTTCTTATTTTTTATTTCTCTAAAGATATTCTCTCTTCTCTTTTCCAGTAGAAGCTTCTACTTTGAATGGTCCCTGAAGGGTATTTGTATTCGACCCCAAATGTCCCAGTGGTGATTATGTATAATGTTATATTCCATGAAATAATAAATTTCCTCCACTCTTTAACAGAAGTTAATTTATTAAACCATAAATTGTTCATGAAGAGGAACCTGAAGGTGCTGCTTTGGTTTCCAACAGACTCCAAGCTCTTCAAAAGTGCCTGTCCGGCTAAGGACAGGAATCCATTTGCATTACAATAGCTATGGCAGGCTGACATTTGCCAAAATAATTTGACCAGAATCCAAAAGGGCACAACACACCTTAGTTTTCCAAAGTGCAGATCTCTGGGCCAAAAGATCAGAGCTAGGGAAAGCTTCACAGGTGTCCAGTTTCCTTGCCACCCACTTCCTGCTCTATGTCAATATACAACTAATATATATGTATGTATGTATATATGTGTATGTATGTATATATATATGTGTGTGTGTGTATGATATATATTTTTCTTTTCTTTTCTTTTTTTTTTTTTAATCCACAACTGTCCGTCCTACCTGGTTGATTTTGCTATGGTTTCATCTGGAAGCACTGGAATGGATGGCCTCCCGGCCTTCACTAAAGAGGCTACAGAAGCACACACACTGACACTGCACCACATAGACTGTGGGCAGGCCCTGTTTCTCCCACATGTCACTCAGAACATTTAGCCCTGCCTAGTCTGACTCTATCAGGGAAACTGCGGATACTCAAACCATTTTTGACCTACCAAAATGGCAATTCACGTGGTTCAGACTGTTAATAAACACACACTTGACAAATACTCTTTGGGAATCACAGTCAAGAAGTCTACAAGTTAAAGAGCAGTAAATAATCATAATTTATTTATTTGTTCATAAAGTCACATCTTAAAAATTATAATTGGAAAGAAAATCTGGAACTGACAATTACACACACCTTTCAAACCAGCCCCTCAACATCCTTAGCTACTCACAGTCCTGTTAGAACGGTGAAACAAACTAATGAAAGACAACAGCCACTAAGCAAGGTGACTCAAAATGACTTTCCAGGAAGGACCAGTGGCATCCAGTCAACAGCCCATAGCTACTCACATGCATGCTACCTAAATCTCTGTGCTTGAGGTCTCCCATGTCACATGGGCCACACAAAATCTCTCTTCATTAGGTGTGATGAACCAATGCATTTCCATACAGCCAGCATCCAGTAGAGGGCTCCACACAGGAACTGCTCAACACACAGGAGGATGTTGCTGTCAAGGGCTGTGAGGCCACAAGACGGTTCAGCATGGAATTAGGATAAGGGGAGATTTGAAGAAAGAAAAAGAAAAGCATTTTTCTGTGGACACTGCTTTCATTTGGGCTTTGGAGAAATTCTATGATTCAGAAAAATAAAATGAAGGCCATGTAGTATTTATGTGGTGCTGAGGATCGAATCCAGTGCCTTACCATGTGCCAGGCAAGCACTTCACCACTGAGCCACAACTTCAGCCCCCAGTTGTGGATTTTAAATCACAATCTATACACCTTTAAAATATATAATATTTAAAATAACCAAAAAACCAAGAGTGGCATAACTGATTCCTTTGTATTGATCCTGTCATTACTTGTCTGTTCTTGTATTTTACTGTTAAGCACCTGGAACACAGGAGACAGTCAATTAATAGCTGTAAAATGAGTGGATAAACCTTAAGACCGATTTCACATTTATATTTGCAGTGATCACTACTTGATTTCCTCCATATGAATGAGCCTCGTGGTGATCTGTGCCTGAATGGGCCTTAAAGCCATCTGCCTCTCTGTTCCATCTGGTGTTGTTAACCACATGCAGTAAGGTGCTGCCCACTGCCTGTCACTGGCAAACACTATGAGGGATGTAAAAGCATTTGTCAATTTCAAGTCTTCAGATCCATTTACTTTAAAGTCTGAAATCCAATATTATCTCTATATTTTTATAAAAATTTAAAGAATGCATTTAAGTAAGTATTTTACATGAAATCACAAGTATGAATGTATTATGTGGATCTGCGTGCACTAATGACTGTGATGGTTTTATTTGGCAGTTTACGTGTGAACTTGGATATGGGCAAAGCAGCCTATGGATGGATGATCATGAAAGATGAGAATATCCCTGGTACAGTCGTTCGGACCAGCACTATACCAGAGGAACTGGGGCGCCTCGTGTACTTATTGACAGATAAAACAGGTACTCTGCAGTCTGTTTTCCATTGAGAGCATCAGATCACATCCAGAAATGTTCCTGGTTTTACATGGACATGTGTGTGTTGTAAGAGAATGTTGAAATAATATGTAGAATTTTCCAGACTCTGTCTTTGAAAGTTGTTCATACAACTTAATCTTCGTCTTCTAATATGCACAGTATCCTTCAGGTTAGCAAAATGTTAAGTTCTTGGGACTTTAAGTGACCTATTTCTGTACTTTGAATTTTCTATAATTCTATAATTTTATAGGTTTTTTTCTAACAGCCTTTATAACAGCAAAATGTTAAGTTCTTGGGTCTTTAAGTGACCTATTTCTGTACTTTGAATTTTCTATAATTCTATAATTTTATAGGTTTTTTTCTAACAGCCTTTATAACAGCAAAATGTTAAGTTCTTGGGTCTTTAAGTGACCTATTTCTGTACTTTGAATTTTCTATAATTCTATAATTTTATAGGTTTTTTTCTAACAGCCTTTATAACAGTTTTTGAGAGCAAAAATAAAATGCACATTTGTTTCTCATAAATGGATACTTCTGAGCTTTTAGAAGAAAACAAGGCATGTGAATTTGGTATTCTAATAATATTCTTCTTAAGAGTGTTACTATAAAGTATTTATCACACCCTACAACTCTGTGCCCAAAACACTGCTTATCTTTATTTTGCATTTTTTTCTATTTTTATAAAAAACTCACATTAGTCCATCAAATGCTAAATAAAAAGATAAATAAGTCTACTGCTATAATAAAAGGTATAGCTTAAGGGTAAAATTCCTCCTTAATTTATCAACTCATAATTTTTTAAATTCCTAATGATTATTCATGAACTAGAAATGAAAGAATACTTATATAATGTGGTAAAGAAAATATTCCACATCATGTGTAATAATTACATAGTAGAAAAATTCTTGTAATCACCAGGAAGAAATGGAGAAATCTATATACAACACTATTACTTAGTATTTATTTTAGAAGATCTAGCCGTTGTAATAAGACAAGAAATCAAAATAATGTGTACAACTAAAGGAAGAGAGGATGTGTTTGAAGATATAAGAGTGAACTGCAGAAATCAACTTATAGCTACTAAGTCTTGAGAAATCAGTAAAGTGTCAGGTTGCAGATTAGGTTGTCAGGTTGTAACCCCTTTGTGTGTAGCTGTGGAACACACTGGAGAATAAAACTCCTTTCACGGTGGCACCTGTAGAGCACATGGATATGAACCTGCAAGGGCATGTGTGAAAAATGTAACAGAAGATTTAAATAAATGGAAATTCAGTATTCTGTAGGTGTAAGGTCTCATGGTAAATTTGTAAGCTTAGTGCCATTCAAAATCCACTTTTGGAGTTTTTGTTTGTTTGTTTGTTTTCTTTGGTATCAGGGATTAAACCTAGGGGCACTCAACCACTGAGCTAAGTTCCCAGCCCTCATTTATTTTTGTATTTTGAGTTAGGGCTTTGCTAAAAAGTTGCTAAGGCTGCCCTTAAAATTGCAGTTCTCCTGCCTCAACCCCTCAAGCCACTGGGATTACAGGTGTGTGTCATTGGGGTTTTTATTTGAATTTCATTCAAGTTTATTTTCTGTGGTACATTGAGGTACCTGACCAAGAAAGGATAATGCTCATGACTCCAGATAACTCACAAATAACAATTGAGGGCCTTCTGATTCATGAAGGTAGAATGAGAACATGTATTAGGGTTTCCCTTCCCAACCTCATAGAGCTGACAGAACAAAGTTTTAAAGAATAAATCTGTAAGGCTGGAGCAGTAGCTCAATGGTAGAGCACTTGCCTGACACTTGTTAGGTGCTGGGTTTGATTCTCAGCATCACATAAAAACGTAAAGATATTGTGTCTATCTACCATCTAAAAATATCTTCTAAACAAGAAGAAGAAATCTATTGCACTGATAACAAAAAAAAAAAGCAAAGTACAATTAGAGTCACAGAAATGGGTTATTTCTAGGAAAGTTCTAGAACCAATTTGAGGGAGAAGCCAGAACAAAGCAAACCGAAGCTCACCTTTGCTTCCACAGAGAGCCCACTCAGATGGAGGGAAAGCTCTCCAGAAGGGAGTCCTGGAGACATATGGCCAGAAAGCCTGTGGGAGGACGTGGAAACTCTGAGGGTCCCAGACAGCACCAGTCTGCCCCTTCCTGCCCATGCCTGTGAAGCTGATGACTGCCAGAGTCTACTGTGGGCCAGAACCGGAGCTGCCTTCTCCTCACTCGGAGGCCTGGGGAAGAATATGCTGATCGGCACATGAGTCCCCTGCATGAAACTCACAGACAGCACTCAGGAATGCCTGGAGAAAGTCCTACTTCACGGCCAGCCTTGTGCTGATTGACATATCAGTCAGAAGTGAAGATTGTACATGTAAAGTCAGGGTAGCAATATGAGCAAGCAGCATGTTCCTAAAGAAAAATACATAGCAAACCCAAAGGAGCTTTGGGAAAATTTTTAGGATTTAGGAACATTTGGTTTATATGAGTAGGCTCAATACACAATGAAGCTGCATTTTTACACACCACACCAGTAGACAAGACACTGGATATGGGAAATATCGGTGAGAGCACAACATAACCAGAATGCAGCTAAAAGTAAGTTTTAACCCAGAAACGTGTCAACCAAAGGTAAAGCTCTTAAAGAAGACCAAAAGAGACAGGCAGGCACCCCCTCCATGCTGGAACTGCCCATGGAGAGGACCTAACAGGCACACATTTCATGAGTGGGGTTTTTAAGTACAGCAAACATATGGCAAAGCAGGGCTTCCTCTAGGCTTTGGTACCTTGTAAGATAAGTTTTGCAGTATTTGTCAAATTGAAGTGTGTACCCCGCCATCCAGCAAGTTCACTTCTACTTCTGTTCCCTAAAGACACGTTTGCAAATCTATGTCACAAGATATACACAAGAATTTTTTTAGCATTATTTTGGTCAATGAAAGCAAACAACTAATTGTCTAAATATAATTAAAAAAAAAAAAAAAGTTGGTCAGGAGTAGAATAGATAACCTGTGCCATGTCGTTCAGCTGAGTATTGAACAGCGTGACAGCTGAGCACAGGTCCTTAGGTGCTCACAGGTGGGGTTCAGACATAATATCAAGCTAAGAAAAACACACAAGAAAAATCAATAGTGTTGACTGACAAAGATTTAAACTATAAAAGATTAAGCCATTTAATATGTAAATAAAAATTAGTGGTAAAGCTGTAATGAAACAAAGAAAAGACAAATCAGAATCAAAAGATAGTTGATATGTCTTCCTTAATACCAAGCCGAATGAACTTTTAAAGCATTATTCAAGGAAGAGGATTGCTGCATAAAAATAGTAGTTGCAAGTCTAAGTGTTTGTGCCCTTAAACAGCCTCAATCCACAAACAAGAATCAATAGACTACAGGAAGAAACTGATTATTACAGGAAGAAATTTTAGCTTCTCTTTAAATTATTGATAAGCCAAGCTGGCAGGAATCAGCCACAATATATAGAATTTGATAGAACCATTGCCAGCTTTGCCCTCCTGCTCACAGATGACATTGTCCATCTGACGCTGGTAACGGGCATTCTCATCAAATATGGAATACTCACAAAGGTTGGACATGAGTTAGGCCCTGATTCAATCAGTGAATTCCAAAGTGTAGGGATACCTGCCTAAAATTAAAAAAGAATAAAAGGTAGAAGTTTGGGCTGGGGTTGTGGCTCAGAGGTAGAGAACTTGCCTAGCATGTGTGAGGCACTGGTTTTGATTCTCAGCACCACATTATGAATAAATGAATAAAATAAAGGTCCATCAACAACTAAAACAATATTTGGAAAAAAAAGTAGAAGTTAATCATAAAATGATAAGTTCTTTAATCTCAGTATGTTGCGAAGTTGAAGAATACACTTTAAAATGACACATAGATCCAAAAAGACTTAGCAGAAATTTAAAAATTCTTTGCCAAGCACTGTGGTGCACACCTATAATCCCAGCAACTCTGGAGGCTGAGGCAGGAGGATCCCAAATTCCAGGCCAGTCTCAGCAACTTAGCTAGGCCCTAAGGTCTCACCTTAGTGAGACCCTCAAAAAGGGGCTGGGAATGTGGTTCAATGGCTAAGCACCAGTTCAATCTCCAGTACCAAAAAAGTTAAAAAATTAAAAAAATAAATAAAAATTATCAGAACTAAATGATAGAATTGTTTGCCATCAAAGCCGGTGGGATGTTTTAAAAGCAATGCCTTATAGGAGCTTTCCTCCATTTTTAATAGAAAAAGAAGAGAGGCTAAAAACTGATAATCTTTGATGGCCAACTTAGGAACAAGAAAACAAAGCCAAATGCATAGAAGAAAAAGATCTTAAGACACAAGAGCAGAGATAAATGATATGGTACACAAGACATCAAGTAGGGCATGATGGTGCACCTGGGGCCCAACTCGTCTGCTCGCCATAGGTTGCTTGAGCCCAGGAATTTGGGCCATCCTGGGCCACACAAAAAGACCCTGTCTCTATTCTTTAAAAAATTGGCCAGACCAGGTATGGTGTCACACACCTATAACCCCAGTGTTTGGAAGGCTCAGACAGGAGGATCACAACTTCAAGTCCAGCCTCAGCAGCTTAGGCCCTAAACAACTTATCAAGACACTGTCTCAAAATAAATAAAAGGGCTGGGAATGTGGCTCAGTGGTTAAGTGTCCCTGGGTTTGATCCCCAGTGCCAAAAATAAAAAAAGCCTTGGCCAAATGCAAGTTGAAGGCTGAGGCAGGAGGGTCTTGAATTCGAGACTAACCTGGGCAACTGAGCAAAACCCTGTCATAAATTTTTAAAAGTTGAGGGGCTGGGGATATAGCTCAGTGGTAAAGTGCTTGCCTAGCATGTATGAGGCAATGGGTTACATTCTCAGCACCACATATAAATTAATAAATAAATAAAAGGTCCATCAACAACTAAAAAATATTTTTTTTTTTAAAATGAAAGCTATTAAAACATTCTGAGGAAACAGTTGTAGCACTCCGAACAATGAAAGAGAAAGGTAGGTTAGAAACCCCTGACACCAGCCCTTCAAGACATGCACTCTCAACATACACAAAACTTCCATAGATGAGGAAAACGGATATTCCACTGATAGAACACTAACACCAAAGAAGGCAGGGAGAGCAAGCCAGGAGACTTGAAAGTGTCCCTGGAGTCTCTCTCAAACCCTAGATAAGCTGTTACAAGGCCGGATTAGTATTGCTACAAATAGAAATACATTCTGCTCAAGGGGAGTTTACTCTGGCAATGGAAAGATGGCTCAATATTAAACCTGCACGGATTAAAGGAGAAATCCAAAATAAAGTACACGATAATAGGGAATAGCAGATAAAGATGCTCAAAGCATTTGGTGAAGTCAACACCTGCTTGTGACTCCTGAAACTCTGCTACCTGGAAGTGGCCTTTACCCTGCCCTGACGCATGTCACTGGTAAGCTCTCCCACTGTTGAGGGGAGGAAGAACCCTGTGTGAGCACATCTCCCCCCCAGACAGAGGGAGCCACTGGATGTGGACATCACAGGAAGGGACGTCACACACATCGACATGAAGTCTCAACCACATTGGTAGCAGACCGAAATCTTCAGTGCAAGAAGCTGTCACACATCATTATCCAGTTAGATTTACTCTAGAAACACAAGGTTGTTGAAATTCAGAAATCAACACGTGCAACGTATGTCTTGAATACAATACAGGGAAATTTCCATGTGACTCAGGAAGTCCAGTGAAGCCTTTGTATAAATTTCAACACCCCATTCATGATTAAGACCTCTTAGCAGACTAAGAGGAAAAGGAACTCTAATTCTGAAAAACGGTTTGCTCAGCATAGCATACAGCCGTTGCCGTACTTAAACGTAGGATGTTGCATACTTCCCTCAAGACCAGGAAGAATGTGTCATATTTGAGTTACTAGCTCATCCACAAAGCAAGGAAAATGTTGGAGGTTAAAAAAGAAGGATAGCCTTTTTTAAAAAAAAATATTTTTTGGTTGTAAATGAACACAATATCTCTTTTTATGCATTTATTTTTATGTGGTGCTGAGGATCAAACCCAGTGCTTCACATGTGCAAGGCAAGTACTCTGCCAGTAAGGTATAGCCCAGCCCAAGAAGGAGAATCTTATTAGCAAACAGCATATATAGAAAATCTAAATAAGTTTACAGAGAAATATCAGTAGCTCCTTTTAGCAAAACTAATATAGAAAATTTTACCTTAACGTGCAGTAGCATAAAAACACAAAATTCTTAAGAATAAATGCATTTCCATTCCATTGTGGTTGAGGTGATGACATCAATCCTTTTGGAGATTCAGGAGTTCTTGGGTGGCCTCACCTCAGTCTTTCCTCCATAGTACTTTCTGTCCACTGAATATGGAACTTACTGTTGATAGTTCTTTTCTTTCAGCTCAGAAAATGTGGCTGCTCTGGCTTTGTGGCTCAGATGGGCGCAGCTGGTGTCCCTGTGGAAATTCAGCTTTTCTTTCTGGCTGAATCTGAGAGCTTTTCTTCATGATTGGTTTCCAAAACTCAGTTCTGATGTGCCTTGGCCTGGCTGTTTGATTTTACCCTGGTTTGGGATTAGCTCAGTTGTTGGGCCTGTGTAGAGTCTTTAGCCAGATGTGGGGACCTCTGCATTCGGTCCTCTGAGCACATGTTCAGCCCCATTGTCTTCCTGTCCTCAGATTCTGGAGCTAGGAGAATGTGTCTCTGTTGCAAACCCCTCACGCCCTGAGATTCTGGGTTGGACAGAACTGGTATGGACTGCCCTGCAGTGCCCTCAGCTCCCCTGTTACTGAGCCAGTACAGCCAGGTGTTCATTTCTGTTATTGGGGGCTTTCGTTCTAGAATTTATACTTAGTCCTTTTTTTATAACTTCTATTGGTTTTCTGAGATATTCTGTTTTTTTCGTTTGTTCAGAGAGAATTTGTAATCAATTATTGAAGCATTGTTCTGGTAATCCTTCTAAATCCTTGTTCGATGATTCCAATAGGCTCCACCCTGTTATTGACACAAGGTGACCCCACCAGTGGTGTCAGACCCATCCAGTAAGTCAGGGGGGAGGATGAGGCCACGGACTGCTCTTGGAGGCAGCCTGGAGGTCAGGAACCCAAGATCCAGGCTTCCTCTTGGGATGGGAATGCAGACATGCTGTGCTGGAAGGCTCCCCCCCAGGCCCAGGGTCCTGTACCAGTTACCCTCTGACCACAGTCAGAGTTGCCCCCTGTGCCATTTCCAGGACTAATGGTGGAGCCCATCCAGAGGAGCTAGGAGAGGCGTGGAGGACACCTGGTGGGGGCCAGAGGCCCTTTTGTGCCAAATGACCTGCACGGACATTTCTAAGCATGCTGCTAATCTATTCTTCCATTTCATTTACCAGCAAGTACATCCCAAGAATTAGAGTAAGCTTGAGTGACTGCTGCATGCTTTCTGTGTCTCTCACCATCTGATGTTTATAATAAATATTCTGTGACATTATCCCTCCTTAAAATGCTGAATTTTTATTTTACATTTTAAACAACGATGGAATTCTTAACTACACCTGCCCCACTTTTCATTTTGGAATTTGAGCTCCATCGGGGTAGGACACATGATCTTAGCACGGGATCATGAAGTTGAAACCTCCTCACTCTATGCTGCTTTAAAGCAAACCAGTGATTCTTAAAACACAGTAAGTAAATAATCTTAGCACATGAGATTTTCAAAAGGATCATAGCAAAGCTACATAGAGTTTATTAATGTGATAAAAATCTATGCATTTTGTTGCTTTTCAAACAAGTCCTTGGAGAAATACAAGTCCTGATATTGAAGCTGGATGGGCTTTTTAAATTCATTGGTCTGGACTATTTTTTAAGAACCTGTCTCAGTAATCACAAGGTGAAGCCCTGTAGCTGGAATGTTTCTGGCTGTATCTCCAGCCATGGCCTGTTCCTGGGAAGAGACCGTCTCCCAGGGAGCTCTAGATTCATGGCCTGGTTCTGGGCTTGGGCCCACCATTCTTGCCCAGGGGAGGGGGACAGGATACCTTCCTCCTGATATCCGTGGAGCCATGGAGATGGCAGCGTTGCTGTGGCCTGTCATGAAGTCCACATAGTACAGTCATGGGCTGATGAGAAACTAATCATACGGATGCATTATTTCTGCATATGGATAGTTAACATTTTTTTACTTCCTCACTTAATTTTTATTTAAACATGTATTCTGCATGGTCTGATGGAACAAAAATAGGATTTGGAGTCAGTCAGACATGGGGTTGAGTCCTGGTTTCCCTCTGCGGGTGGCCTTGGCAGATCCCTAACCATTCTGAGCAGTCAAATGGGATTTCAGCCATTGAAATTCCAAGAGTGCTGGTGGTTCTACATGCTGGGGATAGTGGATGAACACAGAAGCAGAAATTGAGGGCCAGCCTGGCAGGGACTCCCCTTGCACCCTTACCCCAGGTTTTTAGCACCTTGTTGAGGCCAGTGCATGTCCTGTGTTAGCAAGAAGGAATTGCATTACAGGGACAAAAAGGATCCCTTTTGGTCTTGTAGTCCCTATTTCAGTAGATGAATTGTCCTCCGCGTGCCAGGGTTCCAGCACAGAGATCTCTGCTTCTAGTGTCAGGGGTGGAGCATAGTGCAGTTAGCAGACATCTTCCACCTGGCCCAGTTTCCCCTGAAATGGTGGAGAGGGAGCTGTTGTCTGAGCTGACACTCTCATTACTGACACGAGTGCACAGTGGACCTTCATACAAGTGTGAATTGGGTTTGTGCTTCATCAGAATGCTTTTTGACAAGAGGCGTCCATCACAGTGGCTCTTTCATTTGCCACGGCAGAAGAGAAAAATGAAGTATCCCAATAATTGCATTATAGTTTCCTTCTTGTGGACAAGAAAGCAATGTGGTATAATTAGGTTTGATTGGAATGCACATTTCCGGTAAGATCCAAAATTAATGATGTTGCTATAGTGACACATCTGCCGCCACCAGTGCGTGAAACATAAAGTGATTCATTCGACAAGAGTAGACATCTGTGAACTACAAGGATGCAGACCATATTGACACTGACCAGAAATACTAGACACTGTGTGATAAATGAACAAATGATGCTGAAGCAGGAGGATGGATAATTTGTACTTGATCTGCTGGGAGAACTTTAATCTTCTCACTGGTTGCATTTGACAATGCCATTGTTTAAAGAACAATGCTGCAGAGAACTCATAAATTTTAACACTTCACTCAGGGTGCAACCTACTAAAGCAATACACTACTTCCTTTGTCAGGGAGTTTTTATCTTCATGTAGAATAAAGCCATTACTACAAACACCCACTAAAACAGCAGGTTTTTAGGACTTATATTTTAACTATAGCATCCCTTTCCCAAAAGTTCTGTGCTGTCCAGACTTGAGTCGCTTGTGTTTCTCAGGACAGTGTTGCCATGAGGGAAAGGCTGTTTCCAAAGTCTGTCCTAAAGGCAGCAGAGCATGGTGTATGTGTGCTCGGCAGCACAAACAAGGCTTGCAGACGTCACAAGTGGGAGTTAGCCGTGTTTATTAGTGTCCCCTGTGTGATGGCAATGAGGACATTTTCAGTTACAGCACACATCCCTAGTCAGATGGGTGCATTATTCACTGAGGTGTGTGCTTGGGTGTGGGTCCTACATAACATTCCAGGGTGTTTAGACCAGTTGAGATACCTTACACATACAGTAGCTGCACAGATGCTTGCGACTGGAAACCTTAGCTTCCAGGAGAGCCTGATCTATGGTGAATGTAATGTGGACTCTATTTATTTAAATAATGTTAGGTATTTGTGAAGACCAAGGCGTATTTCAGAGTTTGGTGAGTCGGTCTCATCACTTGAGAAGTTGTTTACATTCATTCATGGGATGGTCTAAGTAAGTTTCTTTGGGTGTAACCACTGATCATGCTTGGCTGTTTGCCTAGCTAAGGTCTTCCTGAGAATAGTATCCCTCTGGGTAAGAGTTGCTTTAGTTTATATATCACAGTCACCTGCCTACTTTTTTAAAATTATGGCCTGGTGAGTCTTGTTAGGAAACCAAATCACAGCCCAGTCACGTCTAATCAGTGTCTCTGCTGGTCGAGGGTGGCATCTGCCACTGCCCTGAGAGTGGTGCCTTCAGGACTCTACCTTAGAAATCAGTTTTCCTCTGTGCATTGCAGTCCAGGAAACCTGTTGTGCTTCTTCAAAGAGCCACTGCACTTTCATTAGAAATCCCAGACAAACCTGGGAACTTCGTATCATAACCACCCTGTTGCCGTTCTCTGCTATGGAGTCTCTTTTAAAATATATGTATTTATTTATTTTTTAGTTGTGGTTGACAAAAAACCTTTATTTTATTTATTTATTTTTATATGGTGCTGAGGATTGAACCCAGGGCCTCACACATGCTAGGCAAGCACTCTAATGCTAAGCTACAACCGCAGCCCCTTGAGTCTCTCTTACCATCTTGTTTTTAAGTTAATTCTTTCTTTTTTTAAATTTCCAGCCTAAGGGCCTATTCCCTTTTGTCATATTAAGATGATAAAAGTTTTAGAAATCATTAACTGGTTTAAGTCATGAAAAGATTTGAGATAAGGTTTGAAAAATAATTCTTATTTTTTACTTAACTGATTTAATCTTGTTATATTATCTACTATTGTACAAGAGGGCAAAGTAAGCCTGAAACTAAGAAGTTGTGAAATATTTTCAGAATTCCTCTTAATATTTAAGGAAACTATGTGCCTCAAAGGAATGTCTGGTAGTATTCTAATTTCGTTGGCCCTACAAGGTGTGAGTATCTTAATTGAGATGCCAAAATAACAAAGCCAAATTGTATTTGATGAGATATACTAGTCACTTATTTGAATTTATCAGTTTTAAACTGCTTTCAACATCATTTATTAGCAACTTAGCAATTTTAGGAGATGCAAAGTAATTATTCATAGTCGTTTGATGCAGATGAGAAACACAGAATGTGTCACTCTCTTAGCATTTGGGCATAACTGTGACGTCTCAGTACCATCCAAGACCCTCATTGTCTCAGACAGCAGCACTGCATGCATGAGAACCACTCTTGGTCCTCCTCTCCCATCCACTGCCTGGGCAAACCCGGGTCTGCTTCCACCCCTGGATTTGTTCAGTGTGGACATTACATGTGGATGGAATCATGCAACATGTGGCCTGTGTGTCTGGCTTCTTTGATTTAGCAGAATGTTTGCAAGTTCATCCATACTATAGTATTCCTTTTTATGACCACATAGCATTCCCCTATGTGGATATACCACATTTTATGTATCCATTTTTGAGTGGGGTCTGGGGGGCATTTGGGTTGTTCCTTATTCTTGCCTGTTAGGGATGGTCCTGCTGTGAACCTCAAGACCCTAGGCAAGAAAAAAGAAGTGGCATTCGTGTTGCAAAGGTTCTATTTGTGTGTAGATTGGTCTGTGTATAGGAAAACCAGAGGGATCCCCTAAAAATATGTCAACAACAATACTAGTGAGTTTGTAGGATGTAAGATCAATATAAAAAATGAATTGTATTTTATATACTAACAATGTTATTAACTAACAATGATACTAACAATGATATTAAGATGGCTACAGAGGGGCTGGAATCATGGCTCAGTGGTAGAGTACTTGCCTAGCACACGTGAGGCACAGGGTTCAAACCTCAGCACCACATAAAAATGAAATAAAGATATTGTGTCCACCTACAAGTAAAAAATAAATATTTAAAAAAAAAAAAGATGGCCACAGAGCTCCCCAAATTGATCCATAGATTCTACACGGTGCCTGTTAAAATCCTAGCTATCTTCTTTCCAGAATCTACAAGCTGATCCATTGGTTTTACCACATGCAGATATAGGAGAGACCATTGATAGCTCAAACAATCCAGAAAAGGAATAAAGTAGGAAGACTCATGCTTCCAATTTCAAAATCTACAAAGCCAGTCAAGACAGTATGGTACTGCATAAAGAAAGACACAGATGGATGGATAGAGTTGAGAGGCCATAAGGAAAGCTTTTTGTTTGTTTTTTTGTAGTCAGCTGGCTTTGACAAAGATGTCAAAGCATTCTTTGGGAAAAGGAACAAACTGTAAATAAAAAAAAAAAAAAAAAAGATGCTGTGCAAGAAATGAAGTTGAATTCCTTCCTTCCATCATAAACAAAATAGAGTAGATCACAGACCTAAATGTAAACATTAAAATTGTAGTATTTTAAGTTTCTCAGTCTTCAGAAATTATTCTGAGTTTTCCCTTTCATTCTTCTCAGTTCGGAATGAATAAGCAACCAATAAAAGGCTTTTAGGAATCTAAATATAGAGCTTTACAAGGTGGCTGGGCCCCATGGCTTAGTGGTAGAGTGCCTGCTTCACACATTGAGAGACACTGGGCTCTATCCTCAGCACCACATCAAAATAAATAAAATAAACCTAGAGCTTTACAGCTCAAACCTAAGACATCAGTAATCTTTTAAATGATTTTCAACTAAATGTACATATGTAACAGTACTTTGAGTATCTTAGCATCTGTCTAGATATGTCTGTGATAATGAGCACTACATTTCAATGGGTCTCTGAGCCATGTACACAGAATCACTCTCAAGATTTTCCTAAAGGGTGGTAAGAAGCAAAGCATAATAAATAGCATTGCAGAAGTTGAGAGCCTCAGCCCTGAAATATGTTCAGCAGGCTTAAAAAAGACAGTAACCAGGGCTTGGGTTGTGACTCAGTGGTAGAGAGCTCACCTAGCATGAACGAGGTACCAGATTTGATCCTCAGCACCACATAAATGAAAAATAGAGATATTTTGTCTACCTAAAACTTAAGAATAAATATTTTAAAAGGACAGTAATCAGAGTGCTGGGTTAGAAAAGTAGACACTTCAGAGCCCCAGCATCTTTGTCTAAAAGTGGTCTGAATGGAGTGATTGTAATCCTGTGTCTTTGTTTGGGGAAATACTTGTTGTTCATGTAGATTTATTGCATTTGGAAAAGCCAAATTTTTCTTCTCTAATAATTTCTGAAAAAGGATGCCCCAAATTAAATGGTATATCATGATTCATTACAAGCAATAACTTGAGTAGGTCACAGTCCACCCCCTTGCTTCCTGGCCACCATGAGATGACTGCCTTCCTCCTTCGTTCCTCTGCCATTAAATTCTGCCTTATTCAGACCCAGAGCCAAGGAGTAGCTGACCACCGACAGAAAGTCTGAAACTATGAGCCCCACAGAAACTTTCTCTCCTCCAAGGCATTTGTTCACAGTGACGAAAAGCTGACTAAGGCAGCCCATACACGTAGGTTCAGAAGATCTTTGATAGGGTGTCTCAGCCGTGAGCCAGGAGGCCCCCCTACTGTACCTCCAACACAGCTGAGGAGCATCTCAGCCCACCTAGCTGCTGCCTGCAGTGATATAAATTACTCTTCAAAGACAAATTATTCATTAAATCCAAAATATTTTATTATACTAATATTTAATCTCAAAACTTAAATATGGAAGCATCAGCAAATTTCATGTGAATAATAGAACTTGACAGTTTTTTAATAAGGAAACAGGTGTCAAAGTTGGTTTATCACCTGGCAAATGGTTACATAACTACCAAACCCTAACAACACAATTTAGGGCATCCTAACAACTTTGTGCCTAAACTTCTCTCTTGATTGTGGTAACTGTTCACGTTGCTGCTTCCCCACGTCACCATCCATGCATAATCCCTGTCTGAGCTCCTGAATGGCTACAGAAGCACCAAGGGAAGAAGAGGTTCTACAGTAGTTCATTGCTGCACATTCTTTCCATATTCATAGGGCAGTCAAGCTCCTGTGTTCTGTGAACACATTAAGTAAATCACTTGCATCTCATGTGTTTTTGTATATTGCATGAAATATGCATGACCCAGCTTTTCTACAGTCCCGATGATTATCCCTTTTGATGTCTCTGATGTAAATAAGCACCTCCTGGTAGCTGTCTTTCCAAAGCTCCCCAAAGGAGAGTGTGTTCTATCTTGCAGGTGATACCAAGGTATGCCCAGAACTCACCACATCTCTAATGTCTGTTCCTGGGCCTCACAGTACATAATTTTTCAAGATAGGCTGTCTTCTAGCTGATGGGCATGTCGACTAGGTTCCCATTGGTGTCTTCCTCAGCTGTGCTCTCCACTGTGACTGTGAAGATGGTGACCCTGCTTCCTGGTGTTATGCCTGTCTCTTTCCGAACAGGCAGAAGTTGCATTCATGCCATATAACAGATCTGGGAAGCAGAACCTAGAGCTCTTCATTTAGCTAGAGCCCTGCCCACTGTTGCAGGTGGAGCACCTCTCCTCCCACGGTCAGCATCAACACAGCGAGAAGAACAGCATGCAGGTACCTGGTGCATCAGCAAAACATCCTGGTTGCACAGTTAGCTCTCTGAGAACAGGCAGGTGCAGACCAAGATCCAGAGCTGAGGCCTTCCTTATGCAGTGCTGTGTTTTTGTCCTAGGAACTCTCACCCAGAATGAGATGACATTCAGGCGGCTCCATCTGGGCACTGTCTCCTATGGAGCTGACACAATGGATGAGATCCAGACCCACGTCCTGAGCTCCTACGCACAGGTACGTGATTCATTTCTCCAGGAGCTATTCTCTAGGGAGGAGCTAAGACCCTGTTGAGCTACACTGAGCCTGTGTTATATCTCTGATTGTTATATCTTATTACAGTATCACTTAAATCATTAATTCTAATATTTCAATCCAGAAGTAGTTTTCAGTAAGCATTTCTATATCAATGTAGTCACAAAAGGGATAGAGGGCCTAAATCAATTACTTATATTTTTTCTTAGTGAATTATTTGTTAAAAAAGGTAATTCAATAAGCAGAATTTTGAAGAATTCTCACTAGATAACTGTCTTTAGTATGTTTCTTAACGGTCCCTTTGTTTTTCTACATAATAAATGAAACTTGAGCTCAAAATTTTAAAGAAATTCTTTTTTCATTAAACAAAAATAAAGTATAGTTCTATGAGTCCTCATATACCTGTCATTTGACACTCAACAATTTTCAGTACCTAAAGGATTCTATAGTTATTCTTTCTCATCATGTTTTGAAGTGATGCTCAAAAATCATACTATTATCTGAAAATTATTTATTACATGTCTATAATAGACAAAGATTTGGGGTTTGGTAAGATTTACAACCTCCCAAGAGTTCTCTGAGGTGTCGGCAGGAATTGTGTGTGCTTTTTTTGTTTTTTGTTTTTTTCTGTACAGGAGATTGAACCCAGAGGCACTTAACCACAGAGCCACATCCCCAGCCCCCTTTTTAAATTTTATTTCTATTTATTTATTTATTTATTTTGAGATAGGGTCTCGCTAAGTTGCCGAGACTGACTTTGAACTCGCAATCCTCCTGCCTCAGCCTCCTGAGCCTCTGGGATTACAGGCCTGTGCCACCACTCCTGGCTAGGAATTATGTGCTTTGAATGTGAGGATGACCTCTGTGATCTATTCCTGGGTCTGGCTGCTTCTCACAGTATGTGTTTCTAACATTAAACTGTGTGTAGATCAAATGGAAGGTTCTCACAGCCCTGGCCCCAAGTAGTATTTGAATCTCATTCATTTGGATTTTTTTCTACCTGTCATAATTTTGAAGTCACTGATTCAGTATAATTAAACCTAGCAGTTCAGGGCCATGTATTTAACCTGCCAGGTACAAAACTGTGGTCTGTTACGAATTTCCCCTTCTTAGGTCATTTCTCTGCCTGTTTGTTGGTTTGCTCTGAATGCAGTAATCATATCACCTTGAGTCCAGACCTTGGGTTTCAAGAAGTGCATAGCTTAGCTGGGTGGTCAGAGCTCATGTCTTGTTGGCCAAACTTGTGACCCTGGCCTAGAGCCAGGGAACGTCTTACATGTACTCATTCTCTCCAGAAGGCTTGGCACAAACTAGGCTGAATTGCACTTTGCCTTTGCAGTTCTCCACTGTGACAGGTCAGAATCCCATTGCCGGTAGTGGGTACTACTATTTGGAAACCTCTCCTCTGAGTTGCTACCAGTCGGCATGTATTATACCCTTGAGGGTTGCCACATAAAAAGACCTCATTTTCGTGTGTGTGTGTGTGTGTGTGTGTGTGTGTGTTCTTTGTATTTATTTATTCATTCATTCATTTGCAGTGCTAGGGATCAAACCCAGGCCCTCATGTATACTGGGCATGTGTTCTACCAGAGAGCCACATCCCTAGCCATAGATTATTCATTAATAGAAGAGAAATCTGAAACAAAGGAGTAAAGCTTCCCTTCTCTCCTAGAATTCTGTGTCTATATTGAAGTAGTGCCTGCGTACATCTGTTTTTCTAATCTATATTATCCATGAATATGGTTTTAGTGGTTCCAAATAAGTCATTTTAACAGCAAAAGTTAAAAGCAGAAAAGATCAAAAATGGTTACAAAGACAGATATTTAAAGTTTATACCTAAGAGGACTTTAAAGGTCATTTCTACTAAAAGCTATCTATCTGTACACAGTACTTTGTGTGTGAAGTTGATGTCATCCTTGTTTTGTGTTCTGCTTTGTTAGTGAGATGACAGTGGTCTAGTAGATCCACTGTAATGCAGCACAGATCTTTTATAACCTGGTTACATTCCCCTCTGGAAGCACTTGGTGATGGAGGGCATAGTCTTTAATGGAATTTGTGTGGAATTAGATTGTGTAGGCATCAGTAAGCATAATTCAGAAAAGGGGAGCGGCTGGACCTCTCTGCTGCAGGGGCAGTGGCATTGGGAACCCAGTGCAGGTGTGGGGCTGGCAGCTCTGGAGGGCAGTGAAGGGCAGTGCAGGCCGAGCACCAGGTAGACCCTCTCTAAGCAGTAGAAGACTCGAAATTCAGTGGCTCTCTACACCCAGTCCAGTTTCTTAAGATTGTCATGAACTGTCTGAAGTTACTAGGAGAAATGAGTGCAGATCCTATTGGGGTCAGAACAGTGTTCTGCAACATGCTGCTCAGGCAGGAGGTGAATCACAGGAGTTGTCACTTGGGGTGACAGTTAACTCACACTGCTGGGTCTGATGAGAGCCAGACGTAGTCACTGCACACAGTGGGCAACTGCTTTGAGGTATGAGGGGTCATTTCCTCTGAAGGAACCCACAACTTCACACGACTGCATCTCATTACCATTAGATGCAAACCTGACGCGCCAGTTCAGAGACGTACAGCCAGGTATGCTTGTGGTATGCAGGGAGGAGTGTTACAAGCTCCATCCAACTCTCAGCTTTATACCAGTTTGTCCATAGCATTGTTTGAGAAAGCAGAAAGATGTTGTGGCCGTTGCCATTCCATTTAGTTGTCTAACTTGCTCTGTGTTCAGAAGCAAAGAACAGGAATTATTCAGGGTATAGCAAAGTCATGCCACAGATGAAGTGAGGTAAAGTAATAAGAAGTGGTCGGGTTTTAAGTTATAGCAACTATCTTGGTATGCTCAACAACCTAGAAATCCCAAAGCACTTTACATTCCTAAGACAGAAAAGTAGCTCAGCTGTGTAGGACACAGACAACCACTCTTCTTACCCTAGCAATTTCTTTTAGCTTACAAAATAACAGGTGTCAATAATCCCTGTGTCAGCATCTAGTTTTCTTTTTGGCCCATAATTACGTAATATCCTTCATCTTAAAGGTTCATCCTCAAACTGGTGGAAACAACCCCAGTTCAACCCCACCGAGAAGAGCCCAGTCTTCAACTCCCAAAGTCAGGAAGAGTGTCAGCAGTCGAGTCCACGAGGCAGTGAAAGCCATCGCCCTATGCCACAACGTGACCCCCGTGTATGAGTCCCAGGCTGGTGTCACTGGGGAGACTGAGTCTGCCGAGGCAGACCAAGACTTCAGTGACGAGAACCGCACCTACCAGGCGTCCAGCCCGGACGAGGTGAGTTGCGCTCCTTAGAAACTCTTGCTTCAGGAAGTTTTTCATGGTGCAGAGCCCTCTGACCTCTGTGGGCTGGTTCTCTCTGGCATGGGGAGCAAGGACAGCGTCCCAGCCTCCATAACTGCTCCTTCTGCAAAGGTGAGAGCTGCCTGCCCGGTCTAGTGCATGCACTCCTCGGTCCTAAACTGTTCCTACCTCCCAAGGTAGCTGAGGATTAATTACAGGAAATAACATGAGAAAAACATGAGTTTTGAGTTTTATAAACTAACTTGTGACCAAGGCAGATCTACATAAAGCTGTTGAAACTTGGGACTGTTATACACTCTGTCATCCAGTTTTTTTCCTCATCTCCAAATGAATCATCAGACTTACATATTAAATGTCCAGATATTTTGTCAGAATTTAGATACAGTGTATCTATTTCAAAAGAGAACTCTGCTGGGCATGGTGGCTGACGCCTATAATTCAGTGATTCGGGAGACTGAGACAGGAGGATTGCATGTTCAAGACCAGCCTCCCAGCAACTTGACAGGACCTTGTATAGAAATAACAAGGACTGGGGATGTAGCTCAGTGACAAAACACCCCTGGATTTAATGCCCAGTATTAAAAAAGATAGAAAATTAGTATCTTAAATAATTTCAAAATTTAAGAGACATGGTAAAAATCTTAAATAAGGTAAATTAAACCTTTCTACCTTTACATCATTCTTAATAATTTTTAGAGTGGTAAAATTCATTACTAAATCTTTTTAATACCTCTGCAGTCATAGCATATTTCATGTACAGCTTGGTATATACTCTGTGCCCTCGAGGAACTCGAGATAGAGTAGTCAGACCAGCTGTGGAATCAGGGTAAATAAACTGCTGCTTCAGGGACCTTGTCAAACTGGGTCACCTATGTGAGTAATCGGAGGGAAAATGCCTGTAATCAAAGTGAAAAGAGGAACTCAGACCCGGATGCTCAAGAGAGGGGGCTGTTGGTTCTGGCGAGCAGGTTTATTGCAGAGGAGAAGTCTCTGCTCTGTAAAGCATTTTAGTCCAGAAGCAAGGTGTGCCTCTCACCCACCCTCACAGCGCTGGGCTGTCAAGTGTGGAGGTATCACAGGTCTCACCAGTCCTTTTCTAGAGCATATCCAAGAAAAATGAGAACATGTGTACACTCAGCTACTTGAACACATGTGTTCGCAGAATTGTAGCCAACAGGTGGGAACAGCCCCAACTGTAGGTGGAGGGGCAGAAGGTGGTCTGCCCACACAGCAGAGGAGCAGCCAGTCCTGGAAAGAGTGCTGCAGCACGGAACCTGGGGAATGTACGTTCAGTCACAGGAGGCCACATGGCCTGCGATTCCATGTATACAAAACGTCAGAACAAGGAGGGTGCCGGGAAACAGCCAGGGAGTGATGGCAACAGGTCGGGACATCTTTTTAGGGAGAGAAAATGTTCTAAAACTGACGGTTGTGATGAGCGCACAGCTCTGTGCATGTACAGAACCCAATAAGTTTGGTGCTGCGGTGTACAGACTGCAGCCTCACAAAGCCACAAAAGAGAAGCTTCAGAGTGAGTAGACAGGCCACACAGATAGGAGGAAAGGGCACTGACCCCAGGGCTGCTGCACAGCTAGCCAGCAGACCTGAAGGAGTGTGGGGCACAGGGCATTGAGGACAGAGAGGCCTGAGAGCACACAGGTCCCTGGCAGTTTACACTGCCGAGGAGAGCAGAACCTTGCCTAGAGGGGTGACAGCAGGTGAGCACAAGGAGGGTGGTACGTGTGCCACGGAGTTCAGCACTTGACCCATATGTCTATTTTGCCAGTGACGGTCACACAGAAGATACAGCTTGAGAAACTTGTCAGGAAAGGGTCCTCATGAACACCCAGAACAAGTTCCCCACCCCAGGAAGATGGGAGTGAGCAGATATTTGTGCGCAGAGAATGGAGAGGGAGTCCCACTCCTTCCTGGTGCGGAGGGCCCCACCAGGGGTAGGACGTCACCCAGAATCAGGTCTCCCTTATCTCCTGCAGGCTCTGGAAACAGAAGGGTTCTACTTGTTTGGGTTAGAAGAAAACAGTGCCGTCATTTCCTTTCTCCACAAGGGCGCTGTGACTGTGTCTTTCCTGGGGCAGGATGGGGTTTCATGTCAGCAGAGTTCTCAATTCTGTCTGGATGCAAACAGGTGGGTGCCTAGGCTTTTCCCTTAGTAAGTCATCTTTTAACACATGCACACTGGCACCTGACTCCAGCAGCGCCAGTCATTCTTGAGAGGTGTGGGGCTGGCAGCTGTCCAGAAATGAGGAGAGCTGTGTCCTGCAGACCGTTCTCTGAGCTTGCCGTCAGGGTTGAAGACTGATGCTGATATGAGATAAATGGGTGGTCGTGAAGACGTGTCACCCTCTTCTGCTGTTGTAAGGTTCTCCAGTACTTCTGCAGGTAGTGGCTCTTGGTGGCTCCTCCTGAAGTTGGTCCTTGGGATGTAAGACATATGGCCCCAGTTGCCTTTTTCTGGCACATAATGATAAGGAGTCGTGAAATGAAAGCCTAAGTGTACCAGCAGATTTGTGATACTTTACAAAGCGAATGTCACTGCTGTCTTTGAAACAAGCCACAGCACTGGAAGTTCAACAGGAGCCGATTCCTGAAGTGTGGCAAGGCACATCCAAAGTTGAGAAGGCGTTTGTCCTCCTGGTACATAACGAAACTGACAAGGAACCGGGTCTTTCTTCTCAGAGGACACTGACACAATCTGCGATAACTGGAGTTTGTGGAACTGTTGGGATTTCCCAGAGGCTCCAGAGTGAACTCCTCCGTTGTGGAAAGAGGGGAAGCTGGGGTATGGAACTGAGCACCATTCCTTGCTCCTGCTTTCACTGCAGCGACTCTTCTCAGCCCTGCAGCTGATGGCCCAGCGTTCAGGTCCCCTCTGCCACAGTCCCACTTGTCTCCTGAGTCATGTCGATCAGTGAATCCGCACCGTCTCTGGTAGCTGTTTCAGTACAACTTGTGGGATCGTGTGTGTGTCAAGGTCTGTTGTTCAGGGGTAGGGAACTTAGGAGAACACCATGTCTCCACAACCAGGAGCAGAGTGGGGACCCAGAACTGACAGGCTGGGTGGGTAAACATACAGGACTCACCAAGTGCCATCTTCTTGGCTGAGGGCCACCAGGTGCCACCTTCTTGGCAAAGACTTTGAGACAGAAGTTATAACTGCCTTGTGAAGGGAAGAAAGCCTTTTCCTGTGAAGACAGGGCTGAGTGCTTTCACTGCAGCGACTCTTCTCTGTATGTGCTGTTGCCGAGCGACTAGAGGTTCTCACTCGCATGATCCCACGTTGGCAAAAAGCTACTTCCTGGCTGTAAGCATCGGGCACTGGGGCCGGAGACCTTCCAAGGAATATGTCATTGAAGATTTTAAAATACTGCACTGCGGGGGCTGGGGTTGTGGCTCAGCGGTAATGTACTCGCCTAGCACGTGCGAGGTGCTGGGTTCAAGCCTCAGCACCACATAAAAATAAATAAATAAAACAAAGGTATTGTGTCCAACTACAACTTAAAAAAAAAAAAAAAAAACTGCACTGTGTGTTTACCTTATTTCCTGCCACAAGTACAAATTTTGTTAAAAGTACGTGGGACTTTTTTCTAAGTTTTTACATATCGTAATACCTTTTAAACCTTAACCTAGGAATTTGCAATAGAGGTTTCATTGATTCAGAAATTACTAAGAATTTAGAGAAGTTATAACATCGAAATTATTAATCTTATATGTAACTTTTTTGACCTGTTTGGAAATTGGACAGTTATTGAAAGTTGCAGAACATTAAGTAATTTTTTTAAATCCCTGATATATATTTTAAATCTGAAAATGAAAACAGTAAACTTCATCATAATTTTTAAAGAGCTGTATTGATGCAATGTTTGCAAATCCCCAAAGCCTCAGGAAAATAATCTAAATGGTTCATTATTTAGCTTATTGAACTTTGCTGCAGTTAGGTTGACGGATGATAGCAATGTTTCCCAATCACCCAAGTACCGTTTTAAAAGCATTTTTTATTGAATAAAGTGCTTAGGATATTGCACCCTGGAGCTTTATTTAGGGAAATGGTTCGATTGATGTTTTCTGTTTAACCTCAGCTTTGACCTATCACAACATATATGGTTAATAAGCTGCAGCATCATTTAAGAGACCTGACTAGTTCCATGCATTCCTTATCAACGCCACACTCTTACAGCCCTCTTGGTTATGGTGCCAGTGTCATCTCATCCAGAGAAAGAGTGTCATTTGTTAGGCAGAATGCCCTGGTGTTTGAGTCTCTGGCTGCCACCGTTGGCTGTTCTTCACAGTGTATGCAGCCTTGCTTCCCATTTTCCTAGAAGCAGAAAGGATCTTTTATCTTACCTACACATGCACACAGATGAATTTTTATTAAACAAATAATGGAATTCTGGAGGAATTCATCATAAGTGCAAAGGTCCTTGCTTGCAGTGGTGTGAGTACCGGGACGCTGGAGGTGTGCAGAGAGTGGCACTGGTGTCTGTGTGGACAGCCTTGTGGTGTTCAGGACGGGAGGCTGCTTATGCCCTGCCCATTGTTTCTTATGATAAGGGATCAATATTTCATTTTCTCTAGGAGAGCAGAAGGTTCTGCTTCCTGTCGTTTGTCTCTCTCCAGGCTCAGCATAGCCCCAGCCGAGAGATGTCAAGTGCTCCCTGGAAATTCCTTCCTGATTTACAGCCCGTCCCTGTGGTTGGCACACCCATCCCGTGCAGTTGCAGTAAGCCTGTGTGGAGTACATACATGTCTTATGTGATCATGAAGGTCTTTAGCTCAGGTCCTCCAAGGATCGGGGCCTAGTAGGACAGGCCTCAGAGACTCTGCTGTTCTGGTCCAAGCAGGTTGGCTGTGGATTTTAATGTCCGCCTGGCTCTATAGCACCCTTTCCCCACTGTGGCTACATGTCCTCCCAGCAGTAAGTTCTGCGTTTAAATATCATGCCAAAATGTGGCTATCGTTGCCTTGCTTCAGCACTGATGTGCAAGAATCAGCTAGAATTAATGACAAACCACAAGTGGGTTACTTAAAAATAGAGGAACATTACGTCCTAATAGCATTGCTTTTGGATTTACAGAAGTCAGTGCTAATATATGGGGCGTGCTGTATTTTTTAATTCACTTTATTGTGTGTGCCCATTGAAGCAAGACTAATTGTGGTGTCTGTCAATATATTTGTGAGGCGCAAATCACTGTCAGTGGCACAAAGCCTTCACTCTGCGACCTTCAGGACCAGTGGAGAGTAAATACTACGGGGCCTGTCTGTGAATATCGATCAGCAGCTTTTCCAGATGATCAGATTGCATTTTAAGTTAATAATCCTATTAAATTAGAACAGCGATTGTGATAACCACAATCAAAAATGATGAGTTGTCAGTGATTAAATTATGATTTATAAAGTACATAGTAAAAATGTATTCTCAGAGCAGAGCTGGCAGCCACATGTATATAATTGCTAATATGATAAGGGAAATTCTGCTAGGCTTTTCAAGAATAATTGCACAGAAGGTTCTGGATAATGGAATTACAGAGGAAAATTGATAAAATCTTGCTCCGTGTTTTACTTCCTCCGTGTGAGGTGACTCTTGGGTGTACCTTTCTGCACTGCTTGCTCAGTGTGACTGACTGTGGAAACACAGAGCTGGGCCCAGCTGCCCAGTGGCCTGTGGAGAAGGTGACAGCTCAGGCTCTCACATGAGAAGGTTTTTTTTTTTTTTTTTTTGGTACTAGGGATTGAACTCAGGGGCACTCAACCACTGGGCCACATCCCCAGCCCTGTTTGGTATTTTATTTAGAGACAGGGTCTTACTGAGTTGCTTAGCACCTCACTTTTGCTGAGGCTGGCTTTGAACTCACCATCCTCCTGCCTCAGCCTCCTGAGCTGCTGGGATGACAGGCGTGTGCCATCGCACCCAGCAAGGCTTTTTTCACACATTTTAGCTATTGGTTTACCTTTGTGTTATTATCAGTGATCACATAATGTTTCAGAAACTTCTAAAATCTCAGTAATCAGAGAAATAGCACTTGAAATACAGTAAGCCTCAATGTTCTCAGCTGTTATTTTATGTTTCAGAGAAAAATATCCCAGGGATTATGTCCTGTTATGTCAGGCAGCAGTGAATTCCATTCTAATATAGATGCACTTGGTGACTGTTTGATAAGCCACTCTCCCAGTGTTTTGAGTACTTAACAACATTGTCTAAACAGATAAGCCAAGTAACAGGGCTAGAACCTCAATCTCACCAGAAAGCCATGCTTGAGTACAAGACAGGCTTGGCCACTGTGTGTCCAGTGGGGTGGCCTCTGGCATCCCTGACGTCACCCAGACAAAAGGCAAAGGGGCCAGGGTTGTGGCGCAGTGACAGGAGTGCTTTCCTAGCATGTCTGGGTCCTGAGTTCTATTCCCAGTACCACCCAAAAAGGAGCAGGGAGTGGGGACGGGGGATGTTCACTGTCAGCTCCCAAATGCAAGGGCTGTGCTGACTGGAAGAATAAGCAGCCAGAGGCCTTCTGAGCCAGACCTGGGAGTTGCCACACACTCCTGTGTGTATCCTGTTAAAAGACACCACACGCAGTGTGCAGTCTGGCCAGGCACAGAGAAGGGTGACCTCAGCAGAGCCTGTTAAGAGGGCTGCTGTCCAGAGGCCCTGATGGAAAGCTCTCAGGAAGCACCAAGGGGTGTCCAGTGCGAGGGGTAGCCAGGGAGGCTCCAGTTCCTCTGCATGGGAATGCTTTGCAGTCCACCAAGAAAGGGGAACATTTGACTTTGCATCCAACCAGAATTAGGGAGAAAAAAAAAGACAAGAACAAAGAGAGAAAAACAGCAAGTGACATTGAGAAAGCAGCTGTTCAGAAGCTAGTTCTTTGGCAGGCTGGTGAAATTGGAAAATCATTGGTAAAAATGGCAGGTGAGGGCTGGGTTGTGGTTCAGTGGCAGAGCACTTGCTTCACACATGTGAGGCCCTGGGTTTGATCCGCAGCACTACATAAAAATAAGTAAACAAAATAAAAATATTGTTAAAAGATAACTGAAAATTTTAAAAATGTATTTTAAAAAATGGCAACTGAAACAAACCTGAATGCAAAAATCTCAGTAGAATAACTAGTCCTAGAAAAATATGAATTAGCAAATTTGGGTCTAAAGAAACCTGAACAGACCAGAGAAAATTTTCAGAAAAACATCAAAACAGCTTTAGAACCAACAGTTTTATAGGTCAATGGTTTTGAGCCACAAATAAGTCCTACGCTGTAAACAACTTTCTGGAGCAAGAAGTTTCCAGAGCCATCCAGCTCATCCTAGGAAGCCACCTTCATCCTAACCCTGAAGTCTTACCAAGATTGTGTGTGTGTGTGATTATATATACATTACTAGAAAGAAATTTACAGGTGACTCTTATGAATAGAGGTAGAAGTCCTAAAAGACAATATTGAGTTAAATCTTACGGTATATTAAATGAATAATATGTTATGGCCAAGTAGCAAGTATAAGAAGGATTCGGTGGTTAATACAACTTTACAAATCAGGTCATTGGAGACTCCGGAAAAAAAATATTTATGTTAAAATTCAGTAAATATTTTTGATCAAAACAAAACTAGCTCAGAAATATCTGATGGTAGTAAATTCAAACCAGAAAGGCACTTTGCTCACATGGCTTGTGAAGGCAGTTCCCCCGGTATGCTCCAGAGGTGCCCCACAACCATTTCTGCTACAGTGAACACAAGACAAGCTCATCTGTGATCTCCAGTGCCACTGAGCACCGCAGGAGAGTCCTTGGTCTGCATTCCGTGCTGGAAGGGTCGCTAGTACCAGGAGGACTACTGGGAGGAGCACTGGGCCAGCCTTGGTGGCTTTACCCCCTACCTCGGGAGGTAGCTCATGAGCCAGAGTGAACAGAGGGCATGTTCCCATGTGTTGCTGATGGCACATCTTCCCCAAAGCTCCCCAGTGCTCACTGAAATGCCCTAAGGTACCTCAGATCCCATTTCTACTACAGCAGTTCTATTTTAATTCTAAACCTTCCTACAAGGACACTCTAGGCCATATGGCTTTAGTAGTAAATTCTGCCACATTAATGGGGAAATAAGACCCATTCTATACAAACTCTTCTGAAACATAAAGGGGAAAGGACACTTCTCAGGTAATTTATGCTGCCATTGTTAAACTGATACCAAAATCAGATGAAGGTAGTAGAAAAAAGACTGCAGTATCACTTGGGACACAGGTACAAACATCTGTCACCAAATATAAGCAGGTAATATCCAACAGCATGGTTCTGTAGTCACATCAAACACAGATCATGGGTGAGGGTCACACCATCTGAAACAAATAACCTCTCTGTGCATTAGGAGAGAAGGAGAAATCTTCAGCTTCATGAGGAGCATCTGTGAAAAGCCCTGTGGTCAGCATGACAGTGGAGGAAAACAGGATTTCTTTAGATGTGCAGAGCAAGGCAAAGATGTCCTCTCACACCAGCCAGTCTGCATTGTACGCAAGCTCCTGGCCAGAGCAGCAGGAGGAAAGGAGAAGTTCGAGGTGTACCACTTGGAGCAGAGCAATGAGTCTACCCTTCTTCGTAGATGATGTGATCATCTGCATAGAAAATCCCAAAGACTGCAAAAGTCACATAGATCTAAAAATGCATTTACCAAGAGTATACATTATGACGTCCACATACAAAAATAAGTTGTGAGCAACTGAAAACTGGATGCTCAAGGAATTGAACACAGAAAGGCCGCCTTTTAAAGAGTGCTCAAAACAACTGGACAGCCATATACCAAAACAGCTTCCCCCATGCCTCTTGCCAACTATAGCAGTTACTTTAAATGGGACATTGAAAGGAAAGTGAGGAACTGGGAGATAGGCAAGCAAGAAATGAAAGACCAGGCCGGGATATACACGAGAGTTTGTTGGTCAGAGCTGACTAATAAAGGCCATCTCTCCATAGCTGGAGAGAGGCAAAGCAGGCTTGAGTCCTGGGACTTTTATGGGTCAGGCTCAGGGATTAGAGCCAGGTGAGTCCTAATGCTGGAGATTATAGGTGGGGTTGGTCTGAGGGAGTGGAGGGCCTTTCTCAGAAAAGCCCTTGGGCAGGAAAGCAAAACTTTTTCTTAAGATGGCCATCCAGATGCTAAGCAAGGACCTTACCTTAAACTCAGATTAAAACCTGAAGGACTAAAGTTTGCAGAAGCAAACTAGGACAGATATTTGTAGCCTTAAGCTAGTTAGGCAGTGATTTTTCAGGACACAGAAAGCACAGATAACAAAAGGAAAAATTGATTAATTTGATTTCAGAATAAAAATCTTACATTCTTCAGAAGACATTTTTAAGAAAATGAAGACAAGCCACGAACTTGTAGAAATCATTTGCAAAATACATATATCTGTAAAAGACTGGTAAACAAAACACATGAATTTCAACTCAATTAAAAAAAAAAACTGTTTAACCTTGGCAAGAGATTTGAACAACTATATCACCAAAGAGATAGGGTTATAGGCCACGAAAAAACTGCATGTGGGATTTAATACAGAGAGGTATTAGGGTGCCCAGAGAGATCTGTATGTATGGGGGTGAGCCTGCCACTGTCCCAATCAGAAGACACTTGCCTCTGCTCCTTGGAGAAGTGGCTGGTTCTAGGACTGGGTTACAAGTGACAAGGTGAACTTTGAGAATCTGATAGTGCCAGAAAATAAAGAAATGCTCCAAATATGAAGCAGTTGACAAAACCCCACCACCTTGCTGAGATTATGTCCAGTGGACACTGGAGCCAACTGAAAAAGCTCCCAGTGGCTGGAGCTGGGACAACTTAAGTATCAAAGTAGGAAAAGCATGATTGGATTAGAACCCAAAGTATAGAATGAGTGTGAATGAGTCCTCACTGGTGTGAATAAGTGACTGTAAATAAACTGAAGTGAACGCATAGATCTCCCGCTACAGAGGAATTCCTGTGCAGAAGAGGAGAGTATAGTTCCCCACTCTTTCGGTCGAAGAGAACAGTGTTGAACAGGGGAAATAAAAGTCACTTTCAGTGGAGACAGCTACAGACACACCTAACCAGGTGATCTAGAGCCAACACCAGCAGCTGCGTCATCCTGGATCAGATCTGAAGATCTGTTCTTGTTAGTGGAGGAGCAGGCTGAACAAATGTTAGCTGCAGGGTGGGCTGAACACTCGACCCTCACCCGTCTGGTTCCTTATTGCTTGTTTGCCTCAAGGCTGAACCCTCAACCCCACTCAAGACTGAACCTTCGACCTCCACCCGTCTGGTGCAACAGAAACCCACATCTGACCCTTCCCCCTGAAGGCAGAAGATGACATCCTTAGCAACTACTTATGATCCAATCACTGTACGCCAACAAGTCAGCTTGCAGACCCAAAGACCCCATTAGATTTTGGCTGTAAAAACTCTCTCCTCCTGGGCACCCCACCTCTTGCATGCGTGTTCTCTCTCTTGCGCTTTGCTCGATTCTCTCTCTCTCTCTCTCTCTCTCTCTCCCCCCCCTTCTCTCTCTCTCTCCCCCCCCTTCTCTCTCTCTCTCCCTCCCCCTCTTTCTTCTCTCTCTCTCTCCCCCTCCCCCTCTTTCTTCTCTCTCTCTCTCTTGCGCTTTGCCCAATCCCTCTCTTTCTTCTCTCTTTCCCTGTTCTCTTTCTCTCTCTTCCTCTTCCTTCCCTATTAATCAGACACTGCTGCAGTAAAGATCTCTTGGTCTCTCTGAGTGTCATGGTCACTTTCCTTTCACTTCTGGGGTCTTCCTCCCCATTTTACACATAACCCAGGCTAACCCTGAGGATACATCAACAGACTCACATCGAGGGATATTTTACGGAAGAACATTCAACCAGTTCTTTAAAACTGTCACATCATCATCCAGCACAGTCCCGCAATCCCAGCAGCTCAGAGCCTCAGGTAGGAGGATTGCAAGTAATTTAGCAAGGCCCTAGGTAAATTAGTGAGATTCTGCCTTAAAAAATAAAAGGGCTGGGGATTCTCTCAGTGGTTAAGTGCCTCAGAGCTCAGTCCTTGTCCCTTGTCTCACACACACACAAAACAAAACTTTGACGTCATCAAAATACAAGGAAAATTTGAGAAATTTTCTAAGAGATATGGATCCTGGATGGAATGCTGGAACAGAAAGAGGAGTTCTGTGAAAACTGTTGCCAAAAGCTTGGTCCTTGTCCAATGCCAATCTAATAACAAGGACATGACTTTGAGAAAAAGGAAAAAGAAGGTTTATTGCTTTGCTAGCAAAGGAGAAACACAGGGACTCCTGTCCCAGAGGCTGTGATTCTTCCCATCAGCAGGAACAAGGGGCTTTTAAAGAGGTGACTCAGAGGCTACATTCCACATGCTCTCTGTTGGAGCTGTAATTTCACTTGTTAATTTGGGAGATTGTCATTTTTGAGAGCTTCTGGTGCTGTCCCCAAGGTCTGGATTACTTGTTCCTGTGGTGGGTGAGTGCTCAAGGACAGGTAACTCTGCCTAGGATGGGGAAGAAAGGTAATCCTGTTTCCCCTGAGATTAGGGATGGCGAGAGATTAAGGAGGAGCAGGGGAAAGAGGAAGAGAAAGAAATATGTCCATTTTAAAAGGGTTGTTGGACTGGGGTTGTGGCTCATTTTTTGGTAGAGCACTTGCCTGGCATGTGTGAGACCCTAGGTTTGATCCTCAGGACCACATATAAATTTTAAAAAAAAAAGTAAAAAGATCCTTGGCAACTAAAAAATATATTTTAAAATTTTTAAAAAGTAAATAGAGCAGCAAGGGCTATATTCAAAACATAAATTTGACCACTGTTACAAAACTGAGGCCATCTGAGCAAACTATGGTTTTTAAGTTTTTAAAAATATAACCTGCTCTTTGCTCAGATCTTACTGATAACTTGAGAACACACTGATGTGTCCACCCTGAAAAAAAAAAAAAACTACCAAATAAGTGTTGAGAGTTTTTTCTAAAGCTTTCGGTCCTTTTTTGTGATGATTTCACAGTAACGGCTGAAGCAGTTTTTCTCTTCCTGCTATTCCATCTTGTATTTCTGTAATGTAAGACTGTAGTGTAATTGCACATGTGGCATGATTTCAGACCTTACAAGGTCATTTGGTGACATTTCCTTAGCAGGGCTAGGAGCACAGTCCAGGGTTGTGTCTTCTTTTACTTTTGTCCTCTGAAATGGGAATAATGTTAAGATGGAGCACACAGATTTCATCACCATTCCATTGCCATTCTGGCAAGAGTGAGTGTTCCAAACTGCCCTTTCACCAAGACCTGCTTAGGACTTTCCTGGGGTGTTCTTTATCGTTGATACCATTGGTTACCAGTGACCAGTCCTGCTCCCTCACATGTTGAAGGTGTAGCCTTAGAGGAACACGCCAAGGCAAGCACA
The DNA here is from genome assembly GCF_047511675.1 of Marmota flaviventris. Classification (NCBI taxonomy): domain Eukaryota; kingdom Metazoa; phylum Chordata; class Mammalia; order Rodentia; family Sciuridae; genus Marmota; species Marmota flaviventris. The sequence goes on along the minus strand of NC_092513.1, from coordinate 703,706 downwards.
TAAAGCAGGATTCATTTAAAAAGGGGTAACATGTTACCTTCTCCCCAAGAGGGAGAAGGGGCCATAGCTGGTGTCCTGGTGTACCAAGAAGCGAGGCCTTCTGTCTTCTTTACATGTCCTAGGCTTGCTGTGTTCTCCTGCTCTCTTCCCCTTAGCTCTTCTTCCTGACTAGGCCCAGGAAAAGCTCAGTAGGATGGCCCAAAGGTGGGAAACAGGTGGGCTGAAGGGGAAATTGCTGGATGGAGCAGCCCTGGACACGTTGCTTTAGAAATGTACATGCAGTTTATTATCAATTATTTATTTATCACAATGCTAGTGATTGAGGCCAGGGGCCTCATGTACACTGGGCGAGGGCTGTACCACTAAGCCCCATCTCCAGTCCCAAAAGTGTGTGAATTTTAATCACTTAAAATCTCGGAATAGAATCAAACTGTCTGTGCCACTGACATTTTCCTTGCTTTTGTTTCTGTATTTAACATCACTGGATGTAGTTTATTTCTCAGAGTCTTCTAAGAAAGACACCACTGATGTATTCACATACATAGAATTCTAGAAGGCTTCTCACTCCTCAACTCCCCATTAACTCTATGCCAGTCCCAGCGCAGCAGACCTGCTAGAGCTGGCCTAGGATGTGGCATCTAAGCCTGCCTGCCTTCCACAAGGAAGCCAGGCCTGTGTGATTCTGAATGCGGGCATGAATTCATAGCAGCAGCTTTGAAGGTATCCCTGGTCCTCCTCTGAGGTTACTTCTTTATATACTTAATCCAGAAGTATTTTTTTATTATTATTAGTTGTTCAAAACATTACAAAGCTCTTGACATATCATACGTTTGATTCAAGCAGATTATGAACTCCCATTTTTACCCCGTATACATATTGCAGATTCACATCCACTTTTTTACATACTGCCATTTTCTGCCCAACACCAAGCCAGTTAAATTAGGATAGTAATTAATGCATCTCTCTTGTGAAAAACTTGAATACTTTTTTTTCTGGTTGGCATTATATAGTTAATCCTCAAGATGATTGCTGATTAAAGACATTTGGATGGAACACTGCGCTAGGTGTAGGATTTTTCTTACAAGCTGCTAACTCAAAGGGGTGTGAAACCAAGCGTAAACTAAACAATAAACAGATGTAGTCGCCAAATATAGAATGCCTGGGTCTGACTTCAGTGGGGCACCCTGAGATGATAGGGTGTCTGTGGAAAGGTACAATTTATAGGTCACAGCATAATGGGAACCTTTCACTGTGCAAATTGAAAATTAACCTTGGGAGTATTGGGTCATTTGCAGTTTCTGAAGAAGTCGTACTGGAAAAACGTGTAGCATTTCCATCTCATTTCAGGTGTGCTCTCCTCCCTCCTGGCAGAGTTGGTTCTGTTGTCATCCTTGTGGTTTTTTTCAAAACTGTAATTTGGAATTTGTTGCTGATGTGCTCAATTACAGGACTGGATCATCACAGATGATTTTAGCCTCTCGGTACACTTCAGTCTCTTAGTAACACCCTGGAGGCTCAGAGTAGAGTTCCGATTCCAGTTCCTATCCTCTCGGCACTGGTGATGGGCCAGCAGGGGACACCAGTGCCGAGAGGATAGGCACATGTTGCTGCTGCTGTATGGCACACTTCCTGTACCCAAAACCTAGGGTACAGGAAGCCATCTGATATTCTCAAGGGCACACATTCCTGCAGCCCAGCCAAGTCCTGCAAGTAGGAGTTTCTAGCCCTTGCATCCCTGCCCCCGGGAGATGACGGCCTCCTGGCTACTGTGACCTGCGGGCTTTGTCAGTGCATGCATAGAGGGTAAGCCCTTCACCACCGGCTCGCAGGACTTGAGAACTTGTGGTTTTCCACAGCATTTGAGAAGCATTAAGCATGCCATCTGTTACTGTTTGTATGATTTCTCTTCTGGGAAGAGTACACAGAGATCTTACTGAGATCATCAAAATGGACAAAATTTGCTGATTTCACTTATTTTCCACAAAAGGGAGAAGTATCTGTTACATATGGAGAGCGGGGAGCTTGGAGCTGATAAGGTGAAATTCCAGTCCTCTCAGAGCAGCCTGCTGTCAGTAGGCAGCACTTCAGTGTGACTCAACTTGCCCAGAATACACCAGGAGGCCGGGTCCGGGCCTCATGTCCTGTCCTGCCTCCTTGGGCTTCACATTCCAGCCTGTTGAGTACCCTCTCCACATCCAAGAGCCACCACCTGTGTAAGGACACGGATATTAAGCAGATCAGGTCAAGGTTATATTCTTTCCCAGAGTTTAACTCTCAGGCCAGTACTGGGGCTACAACCGGTGCACCCAGGTGTCCTGGCCTTACATGCAGGTTATTAAAGAGAGACATAATGCTCCTCTCTTAAATAAAAAAGCTGATTACTTAATTTCATTGTGTTGCTCTTAACAAAATAATAATATTCTGTGCAGTTAAATCTCCTTACTTGGCTTTCTAATATCAGCTAAGTGTTGATTTCTATTACTTTAAACATAATATTTTTCCAAACAGTTCAGGCCGAGAAAGAATCCAGACACTGCATGGCCATTGCTGTTGCAGAAAGCAGGTCCTTGAGTTGTGCTCAGCAACTCAGGTCTCGGCATGGACCAGAGAGGAGTGCAGCAGATGAGGCCTTGGAGCACACCCCCAAGCCCTGTGGTTCCAGGAGGCGGCCCTGATGATGCAGGCGTGGGTGGTGTGCAGTGGGTTAACGCCCTCCTTGTATCTAGGGCAGGACTAGTATTCTACTTGGGAACAGCAACTGGTACCCCAAATCATGTTCTGTTTTCTGAAGAACTCAGATGGAGAAAGGCTGTTTGGTTCCCCATCCCTCGCCTTTTTTAGAGAAATGTATTTTTGACTTTGTAACTGAAATAAAAATATTAGACCATTATAATTTCACTCTCAATCCTGAATTTCTAGAATTATTCTATTCCATTTACCAGAAGCTAACTCCACTATGTAAACTTTTTTTTTTTTAAATATCAGAACATTATAAGAGGTAGTTTTATCTCTGCTCCAGCAACTACATTCAATTTATAACTAGTAATTTTAAAATGCATTCATTTTTATGCATCTTTATTATCCTACAACAATAGGATACCAACCCTATGGTAACCTTATCCAGTTTGTTGTTGGCCCAGTGAAGCGATGGATAGCCGAGAGAGAGCAGAGGAGCTTCCTCCCACTGCCTGGGACAGGCGTTTGGCACCCTAGTCTTCGGCTATGCTCCTACACTTTGCCCCAAGCCGTCAGCGGTCCTGGGAAGTGCTCGATTGCTTTTGCCCACTGTCCCTCACTCTCCCTGCCCTATGCCGCACACACTCCCAGCACCGAAAGCATCCCATCTCTGGAAGTCTTACTGGAAGTATCCTGCAGTTGGGTTTGTGGCAAGTTATTAGAAAACCTGATTTTAAAAATGATTTCCTGATCTACCCAAGAGAACATATCAAGTGGGACGTGTGAGCAAGGGCTGAGTACACAGCTCGGTGCTCTGAACATCCACTGACCATTCTGGTGTTGGTGTTGGTCTCTTGTCCTCCTGAACCTGGCCACCGTACACTCAAGGCACCAAGATTATAGGGATGCAGGCATTGCCTGCTCCAGAATCCTAACCTGAGCAGTCAGCCTCGGAACGAGAGCTGCTAAGAATTTTTCCACAGCCTCACCAGATATTAAGATTCAATTGATAACATCCTGAACACAGCCAGAATTTTAAATGTCCCTGAGATGACTCGCGTCTCAAAATCCAAAATGAGATCCTAACAGCATAGGTGGCAGTGAGACTTGAAAGCAGGGGTGAGCTCACCCTGCCTCTGAGAGACTTGAGCTCCGAGGGACCCGCCCAGTCAGGCCCTGGGAGCTGTGACATTGCTGGCCAGTGACAAGGCTGTGCCTTCAGAGCAAAGGTGAAGGGTACCCAACCTTGGGAAGCTGCAGAGCACAGAGCTGGTCTTGTGGGCATGCTGTGACAGTCTCCAACCCTGGCAGCATGTTCATCGCAGAGGGTGTTCCCGTTGGGTAACATTCTCTCGGCCACTGCCAAGCTTGGTGTGCCATTAACTGACCAGCTGTCCCGTGATAAGGCTCCTCAGAAAGACAGGCATTCTTTTCCAGAAAGTGCTTGATTGTCATAAAATACTTAACATACAATATTAACTTTAGAAAATATCTTCTTATGAGTTTTAAATTTTAATAAGTTATTAAAGTAACTCTAAGTAAGAATAAGTAAGAGCAGCTCCTATTGTTTAGTACCTACACACACCAAAGACTCAGCTTACATTTCTTCAGCCTTAGGACAGCTTGCAGAAGCATATTTCCACCTGGCAGAGCTGGAATTGAACTGGTGAGGTGAAGAGACTGTGCGGAGCTACTGGCTGGCCTGGGCAGACTCAGAGCCCAGGCTGCCCTCTACAGGCCTGATCTGCAGGCTCCGGCTTTTCGTCCCCTTCAGGTCGGAAGATATTCCACGTAGACACATTCATGTAGTTGGTCAGACACCAATTTCTCTCTCATGTTGGAAAAAAATAGGGATAAACAAAATTCAGATTACTTGCTCCCTTCTAGGGTTTAAACATGACTAGCTGTAGGGAGCTCATCGACACAGAGTACAAAAGGAAGCCTTCATGGTGCATAATGGACCATGTTACACAGCAGGCCAAGGGACTTTCTGCCACATTGCTTATTGCTCACCTGTATGTAATATGGCACAGAAATGAAAAGTTCTAGACACTGCAGTTTCTCTGCCTTCATGTGTCTGGGGACACTTTGCATGCAAGGTACCATGTCCTCTGGGCACAGCGTCCCCAAGGCAGTCAGACCTCACACTGTGGTCTCTTCAGGTCGCACTGGTGCGGTGGACAGAAAGTGTCGGGCTCACTCTGGTCAGCAGGGACCTCACCTCCATGCAGCTGAAGACGCCTGGCGGCCAGGTCCTGACCTACTGCATCCTGCAGGTGTTCCCCTTCACCTCGGAGAGCAAGCGGATGGGCATCATCGTCAGGGTATGCTGCCGCTTGTGCTGGGCCCGGAGACACTTCAGTGTGCTTTGTGTGGACAGCTTGAGCGGTTCCTTTTTTAATCTTTTAAAGCAGATACAAAATCCTCCCTCTCCACAAAAAAAGGTTAAAGTTAAGTACGTATTCGCTTTGTGCTTGTTATGGTTTTTTAAAAAATAAAACAAAATCTAAACTAATAATTTATGAGTGAGACACCAGAGTGGCCATAATGACATAAAATACCTGGTGATGTGAAACATCTGTTCCTAACACTGCTAAGGGAGAATAAGTAAAAGATGTTACTAATTTTCAAAATCAGCTAGTTGTTTTGTGTTTAACAAAAGTAACGTAACAAAAAGTTTAACTTAATAATGATTTTTAACCATAAAGTTTCTGTATGTACCTGTGTTCAGCTTTTCTTAGCAAATAACAATAAAAAATATTTGGAAGTTTGTTAAACAGGAAAGCATTTGATCAGACTTTGATGCTTACAGTATAGCCCAAGTCATTTATTCATTAACAGAATTTGTTTCAAAAATTTCCTCCCAGCATCTCAAGTGTGTAGTGATTTTCCCGATTCTTACTGCATTGCGTGTAAAGGCGCCTGTCACTTGGAAAGCAAGCAGCTTCCCACAGGGAAGGCATTGTTAAGAGTTGTTTTTTTTCGGTGCATTTTCTATTAGACCAGCAGTTATTTGCAAGGAGCTAGATAGCCCAACTGTCCCCGTGTTTATTTTGACTCCATACAGGATGAGTCCACAGCAGAAATCACATTCTACATGAAGGGTGCTGACGTCGCTATGTCCTCCATCGTCCAGTACAATGACTGGCTGGAAGAGGAGGTAAGTGAGCCACGCTTGGCACTGTGCAGCCACACATGTTCGTGGAACTTAGGAAACATCAGATGACCGAAAAATTGTCTCCTCCCCACAGCTTGGGAGACACTGGTGTCATTGGAGTAGGTCAAGGTACAGAGATGTCAGACCAGGTCCTGGAAGGGTTCCAGGGGTGGTGTCATTTCCCACCAGATTGTTCTGAGTAGTCATGGTTCTCATACTGGTTAAGCAAAAAGGATAAGGCCCTAGTTAATCATGAGGCTTTCTATACAATTAACTATTGCTGTTTTGTTTGTAAAATCATGTGGATGTGCACCAGGAGCCCCTTATAGAGAATAATTTTATGTGTAATACTGAAAGTATAGAAAACATCATCAGTCATTCACTAGAGAGCTGTGAAATAGCACTGTGTGTTTAAACAAGGTTAGGCTTTAATATGACATCTAGTTAATATGCAAGGAGATTTTAATTCGAATTTTAGTATTATGCTAGTCAGTTCACTTAAAAGTAGAAAATAATGTACATACACCAGTAATCCTAAATTAAATTGAATGAGAGGCTACAATGTATTAAGTTTACATTTTAATTGATAGCTGGGTTTCTGAGTAAAGCCAGACCAGTTGTAATGGCAAGTACAGCCCTTTTCCCTGTTTACATGTTGTTCTGCTGCTCAGAGCTCTCCTGTCAGTGCAGTGACCACACCCAGTGTTCGCATGATATTGGCAATATGAATCAATATCTCCTTCAGGGCACTTTGATTTAATCAGGGACATGAATAAATTAAACTCCCTGAAGACCTAGTAAAATGCCATAAAAATTACTTTTGGTCATAATGATGTGCAATTAATTGTAAAATACTTGTTTAATTTATTTAGCTTTATGAGGTCAAATCAATAAATGTCTTGCAACAGACAGATAATGTCAGATTGTTTTTCACAAAGATAACTTTATTAAAAATCCTATGTACATTTATTTTCTCAGCATTGTGCTTTGTTTCATAGATGAACCTTTTGGCCCTTTGTGGTGTCTTTGCTGTAAACCGTTGTAATCAGAGCCTTTCAGTGTATTAAGAAATAAGCAAAGCAATCACTGCAGGGGTCTGGGTTTGTGCTCTGCTTTTTGTTGCAAGCAGAACCTGGAGTTGGCTTCTTGGCTGCAAACTGTGTTCTCCAGTTGTGCAAGGAAAACACTCTACGTTGATCATATTACAGAAAGCACCATTCTTCAAAATTGAAACATCAGAGTATTCACACATATTAACACACAGAAAAAAAAGTAATGTTCTGGATGAAGGGAGGTGTGGCAGTGATGGGCCTCTTCCCTCTAAACACAGACCCGAATTAGATCCTGATGTGGTGTCCCGGGAGAACAAGCTCAGCCCTCCTCTGTGGTACAGCAACAGTCCCCTCCCTCGTCTACATAGCCTAACCCTGGAAGTTGCTGAACTGGACACTGGGAAGGACTTAGCTCATGAGTGTCTGAGTGGGTAGTATTGGACCCCAGGCTTCTTCCCCAGCCCTTCCTGCCACTGCAGCCTACAGATTTAATACTGGGCATCAGATCCAATAAGCTGGATGAATTAAAAACGTATTTTCAGAAAATCTGGATATTTTAATAATTTTTATTTGCCTATAGACAAACATCTCTTCATCAGATGCTATGCCTGGCTTTATTGGAGGCAGACATCCCACATTCAGCTTCCTAAGAGATGGTAGGGGTGACAAGTGCCTGCCTGTGGCTTGGGGTCTGTGGTGTGCAGAGTTGGGTCTGAACTGTTAATCAGTACACCCCAGGAAGTTCAGGATCCCTGCCCATGCCTAGTTCTAAAGGCCCAAATCCCTAAGTCAGTTGTCTTCACTGCCTGACTGCCTATCACTGTAGGTCTGTTACTGCTGTAGAGATGCAAGATACTTCCTGAACATGTGAGTCATCACAGGGCTTGTGACAGCCTTCGTGGGGGGCATGATTGCTCTCCTTTTCTCACCATTCAGCTATAGCATTCTATAGCCCACCCAACTCACTGTAATTTTTTTAAATTCATTTGCTGAGTACAAAAAAATTGATATAATCCCTTGCATCTTATCATTTCATAATGGAATGAAATTAGAAATCAACAGAACCAAACCCTACAGAACTATATAAACACTTGGAGATTGAACAGTACTCTATTGGATGATGAAAAGGATGATAGGAGAAATTTTAAAATTCTTAGACTTGGGGCTACAGTAGTGGCTCAGTGGTTGAGCACTTGCCTGGCATGTGTGAGGCCCTGGGTTTGATCCTCAGCACCATGTATAAATAAATAAATAAAATAAAAGATCCATTGACAACTAAAAAATATTTTTTAAAAAAATTAAAAAATAAATAAAAATTCTTAGGCTCAAATGGGAATACTCATACAACATTTCAGATCCTCTGGGACACTATAAAGGCAATTTTAAGACAAAAATTTATAGCTATGAAAATCAGAAAGATCCCAAATAACCTAAAAATGTGTCTCAAGGCCCTTGAAAAAGAAGAACAAACCAATTCCAAAACCAGTAGAAGAAAGGAAATAATTAAGTTCAGAGCTGAAATCAATGAACTTGAGAATTAAAAAAAAAAAAAAGAGGATTGATGAAGCAAGGGGTTGTTTCTTTGAAAAGATAAACAAGATTCATAAGCCCTTAGTCAAACTAACCAAAAGAAAAGGGAGAAAAAAAACAATTTAATAAAATTAGAGATGAAAAAGGAGAAATCACCACAGACATCTCAAGAATTCAGCAGAACATTAGGGACTATTTTGAAACCTTCTACTCCAATAAATTGAAAGACCTAGAGGAAATGGTTGCATTTCTAGACAAATGTGATCTGCCAAAACTGAATCAAGAGGACATAGAAACCCTAAACCAGTAACTTGTAATGAGATAAAATCAGTAATAAAAAAAAATAATCTTCCAACAAAGAAAAGCCCAGGACACTTGGATTCTCGGCTGCATTCTACCAAACCTTTAAAGAACTAATGCCAATACTCTCAAATTATTTCATGAAATAGAAAGGGATGGAACACTTCCATTCATTCTATGAAGCCGATATCACTCTCATACCAAAACCAGATAAAGACATTTCTTTTTTCTTTTTTTTTTTTTTTTAATTGTTGGTTGTTCAGAACATTACATAGTTCTTGATATATCATATTTCACACTTTGATTCAAGTGGGTTATGAACTCCCGTTTTTGCCCCGTATACAGATTGCAGAATCACATCAGTTACACATCCATTGATTTACATATATATGTAGATAAAGACATTTCAAGGAAAGAAAATTACAGACCAATATCCCAGGTGAACTTAGATAACAAAAATACTTGATAAAATATTAGCAAATTGTGTTTAACAAAATAGCAAGAAGATTGTACATCATGACCAAATTGGTTTTATTCCAGAGGTACAAGGATGTTTGAATATTTACAAGTTAATAAATGTAATTCATCACATAAATAGAATCAAGGACGGAATCACTTGGTCATCTCAATAGATGCAACAAGACCTTTGACATAATTCAGCAACCAATCATGATGTAAAAACAAACAAAAAAACACCAAAGAAACTAGGAATAGAAGGAATATACCTCAACATCATAAAGGGTATATAAAAAAACCAAAGCCAACTTCATAGAAAATGGGGAAAAACTGAAAGCGTTTCCTTTAAAATCTGCAATAGTCTATTTAACATAGTGCTAAAAATTCCAACCAGGTCAGTGTGGCAAGATAAAGAAATAATGGGGATAAAAACAGAAAGGAAGAAGTCAAATTATCACTGTTTGCAGATTATATTTTTCTATACCTAGAAGACCAAAAAAAACTCCACAAAAGATTGCTAGAACTAATAAAGTTGACAATGTAGCAGATTACAAAATCAACATATGAAAATCAATAGTTCACAACAAATCTGCCAAAAAGTCAGTAAAACAATTGTATTCAAAGTTGCATTTAAGGGCTGGGGTTGTGGCTCAGTGGTAGAGCGCTTGCCTGGCGCATAGGAGGCACTGGGTTCAATCCCCAGCACCACATAAAAATAAATAAACAAAATAAAGGTATTGTGTCCATCTACAACTAAAATAAGTAAATAAATAAACTAAAAAAAAAAAAAAAATTGCCTTTAAAAAAAAAAGAGAAAGAAGTTCCTAGGAATAAATCTAACCAAGGAGGTAAAAAGAACTCAACAATGGATACTATAGAATTCTGAAGAGAGAAGACACAGGATGGAAAGGCCTCCCATGTTCATGGATAGGCAGAATTAATATTGTTAAGACGGCCATGCCACCAAAAAGAATATACAGGTTTAGTGCAACCCCCATCAAAAATACCAGTGACATTCTTAACAGAACCAGGGGGGTGGGGGGAAGCCTAAAATTCATTTAGAAGAATGAAAGACCTTGAATAGCCAAAGCACTTTTACACTGAAAAAGCAGTGCTGGAGGCATCATAAAAACTTGAATTCAAATTACACTGCAGAGCTATAGTAACAAAGTCTACATAGTACTGACATAAAAATAGACACACAAACCAGTGGAACAGAATAGAAACCCATACATCTACAGTCATTTGATCCTTGACAAAGGTGCCAAAAACATACAATGGAGTGCAGCCCTCTATGTGTCCCCTGGTGAGGAGGCCCCAGACCATACCTGCACCCAGTCCTACTTCACATAGCAGGAAATGTGCGCTCCTTAGTCACCTGGGCTCTGCTCCAGAGCCTTCTCCCTGAGGAAGTGATTCCAGATGGTCGCACTCTCTCTGTTGCAGAGCCAGCCACCTTCTGTCCACCTGTTCATAGATGCCTGCTTGTTGTCAGTGCCCTCGTAGTGCAGGCATCTTGGGCAGGACTGTGCTTGCTCCTAGCTATGGAGCAGGAGGTCTGTTTCTCTGCCACACTCATCTGCCTCTGTGGCCCTGCACCCTCCTTTCAGCTGTCAGCACCTTGTGCCCATAGGAGAGTGGGTTAGGCAGTTCTGGACCATGCAGGACTGTGATCCCCAACACTGGAACTTACGTCTCACACCTCCTAGCAACCTCTGTTCTTCTTTCACACCACTACCGCCCGCTGCAGAGGGATATTTGCTGTTTCTGCTTGGTGCACGAGGGAGAAGCTCTGCAGCTCTGCCTCGCTCTTCAGGGCCGTGTTGATGTCTGTGGTATGGAACCCCATGTGTGCCATTTCAGGTTCTTTAAAGTCTGACCCTGTCCACCTGTTCAGCATGGCCAGGACTAGCCTCATGTGGATATGGCCTGGTATATGATCGCAAGTGTGTGTCACATTCCCTACAGTGGGAATGGTGTCACTGGAAACTGCAATTCAAACTTTGTGAGAAGTTGCCAACACCTTCAAACAGGTGTGCCCCACCCCTGTACCAGTTGTGTACCAAAGAGCTTGTTTCTTCACTCGAAACTGTTGGGTTTCTGCTTCTGATGGGGAAAGTAGTATTTTATTATTTTAATGCAATCTTTCACTGTGAATGGTGCTAACATCTTTTGATACACCTACAGAATGTATCTCTAGTTCTGTTTTAAATACAGATTGGGTCATGGCTCCTCCAGAGCTTCCTCTTCCCTGCCCACTGAGACCAGGAAACCAGTGTCCCCAGTGCCTAGCACAATGCAGTCTCACCAGTGGAAGCCTCCATCCCACCTGATCACGGACCAGGTGCATGGGACTTTGGGCATGGCCCATGTCCCCACCAGCCTCAGCTCTTAACTAGTACCCCATGCCCATCAGACTGATGGCAGTGCCCCTGTGTGAACACCCGAGCTGCAGGGCCAGGAAGGGGGACCAAGAGCCATGCCAGCAGGGCGGAAGACTGCAGCACAGACCACACATGCTGTGCTTAGCCCAGCACAGCTACCTGAGACCCACTTCCACCCACGAGGCTCGGGCAGCCAACCAGTCAGCTTGCCCAACAACACAGAGCAGAAACAGCCTTCAGATCCATGCATCTTAGATCTGGCACTCCCCATGGGGGCCTCCCCTGGCCCCACTCTCCCCGCACCACTGCTGCACTTTCCTAGTTTTACTTATTTCATGCAAGTTTGGGGGCCTTTAAGGAGGAGCGTCCTGTGGCAGAAAGGGACTCAAAGGTGTAGCACAGCCAGTGTGGAGTAGCTCAGACCCAGTGCAGCAGCCTCTCCCCTGTCCCCCGTGGGAGCAGTCCCACTGGAGTGTGATGGGAACCATGAGTATCCCCACAGAGCACAGAGAACACATGCTGCACTGTGACCTCCTGGTCCTCACAGCACCCAGGCCGGCACATGCTGGTCCTGCGTGAGATGAAGACGACCACAGTATGCATGGGAGTGGACTCCATGGTGCCTGAGGCCACCTGGGGACCACAAGTGACTGGGCTTCTCCTTTCCAGTGTGGAAACATGGCTCGGGAAGGGCTGCGAACACTTGTGGTGGCAAAGAAGGCATTGACGGAAGAACAGTACCAGGACTTTGAGGTGAGTGACTCATCACCTGCCCTTTGTGAACTCTCCTGCCCTGCAGGCCTCTGTCTGTACTCAGGTGCATCCTGACATTGTGCATGAGCACTCAGGAAACCAGTGTCCCCAGTGCCTGGCATAAGGCAGCCTCGCCAGTGGGAGCCTCCATCCCACCTCCCCTCAGTCTGGAGGTAGGGCAGGGTCATGTGCACAGCAACAAGGTTTGCACCTTCTGTCTCTCCCAGTGCTCAGGGGAACATAAGTGGTTCAGGCTTTGGAGTTGCTTGGACTTTGGAATATTTGCACAGACATGACCTGGTTTAGTGTCTCTAACCAAAAATTGCAGAATGCTTCAAGATCTGTTGTCTGTGCTCATTTTATATCCAACTTCAGAACATTGTAAATTGCAGATTTCTGGATGAGGGATGCTCAGCCTGTGTTGTGGATTTATTTAGTAAATAATTGCAGACCAGGCATGTGGACCATACACATGTCCCTTGTGTCCCAGAGCCGATACAGTCAAGCCAAGCTGAGCATCCATGACCGAGTACTGAAGGTGGCCGCAGTGGTAGAGAGCCTGGAGAGAGAGTTGGAGCTGCTGTGCCTCACCGGCGTAGAGGACCAGCTGCAGGCTGACGTGCGGCCCACGCTGGAGATGCTGCGCAACGCTGGAATCAAGGTGGTGCCTGCTGCCCTGGCTCCTGGGATTCCTCTGTTAAGCAAACTCTCTTTTCCTTTGGAGTATTGTTCTGTGGCACTCCTGGGGTGGTGGGTGGAAGAATGTGGGAAGCAAAGCTACACCTATCCCCCATCCTTCCTCAGCCTCACAGCCAGATATCCAGAAATATCTGCATTGTCCTGCCTTCAGACTTTGCTTCCCCTGGTTCTGTCCATCCACATAACATGTGCACTTCTGAAGACAGTCGTGAGGACCCACAGCCCCTGCCCAATGTCTACAGTCTGTGGTTTAGCCACAGGCTCTTCAAATCAAGTTTCCTCACTTGCCATCACCCTGCTGGTCAGAATCCTGTGTCACAGGACTGAGTGTAAACACTCTTCCTGAAATAATCGCAGTCTTGCCAAATCCAAGTTGCCCAAGCAGTTTCTGCCATAGGCAGCACATGTTGGGTGAGGAGAGGAGAAGGGCAGAACCCCAGCCTCACAGGGACGTTGGTTCTTACACGCAAGCCGTGCGCATGCAGAATCCGGTGTGTCCCAGAGCTTCTGGCTGGGATATCCATCATTACAGAGGATGTCCAGGAGCCTCTGCTCTCTGTCTGCGTCCACGCTGTCATGGAGTCAGAAAGCACACTCCTCGCACTCCTGCTCAGCTGCTGAGCTGCTGAGCTCAGCAACAGGGTTTCTTGCAGAGATGGTATGCGCATACAAAGCAAAGGCGGGAATATCTCCTCCCTCTGGCTCCTTGTTGGACGACATACTGGGTTCTTCTCTGGGTCTGCTGCTGACTCAGGCCTTGGGAGGGTGCCCTGGCCAACATAACCCCCAGCTCCTCGCTACTCTACAGCTGCAGGTTGGCAGCTGACATTTCTCTCATAATTGGTTTGTTGGGTTTGAGTTGAGGTTTGTGGTGCATTTTCCTTGGGAGTCATGTGGCCAACTGCCCTTTTCCCTGGCTGCTGACCTGCCATTTTTTCTTCTGACTGTTGAGGTCCTCAATGCCCGAGGGAACTAGCACTTTCTGGTGTAAGTTTTGTTTTTTAGGAAACTGCTTTCTTACCTCACATTTTCATTGAAGTTGAGAGTTCGGTGACAGGCTGGTTGAGAACATTTATTTTAATACTGTCCAAAGGATTTGGAACCTACTTTTGAGGATGGAAAAAGTACAACTAGCTAGAAAAACTCTAGCTAGACAGGAAAGGTGAACTGAAGGGAAGGTGGGAGGCAAAGCAGCAGTGCCTGGCCCACCTCCCTGCCCAACCCTTAGATTCTGGGGAACTTCTGTGGGAAGGCCAAGGAAATCTGGTGGCAGTGGGAAGCAGGCCCTGAGGCTGCATGGTGGGCAGAGCATTGTGCAGACAGGGAGTTCAGTTAGGGAGAGCAGTTGGGACTTGGTATTTAAAATCACCCAAGTCCAGTGACATGGTGCAGCCAGGACACTGGCAAAGGGTGTGATCAGTTAGACACATGTTGGTTTTAAATGCCTTCAGTCTATTTCTCAGTCACGCGTGCCAGATTGTCCATGTGTTACGGTAGTGAACGTTCACGATAGGAAGGTTTGGGCATTAGTACTCCATGATAACCTGTGGGAGGTTTTCCATCTAAAGCACCAGACCCTTTTTCTCTGTACAACGTGTCCAGCCTGACTCCAGATCAGCCTCTGAAGGGGGAAGGCGCATCTCACACTCAGTTCCTGGTGACAGATTGCTAAGCAGCGGTGATTTGTTCACTTGGCTCCATATCTTTGTTCCACTAAAGTGCATGAAGACATGTAAATGAGTAGAAAGCACAAGTCTTCAGGCAAGGAGAAGAGCCACAGTTGGATCACACTTAAATAATTAATATTTCATGTTTTTTGTTTCCTGTTTCCAAAAATGTCTTTTGGTATGTTACATAAGAAATCTGAGAAATTCCAATGATGAGAATATTACAGGAAGTTTTTTGATGTTATATAAAATACTTTGATATATATTAAATGCCCAGATATTTTATTTTTTATCTGCAGATATATGTACATAATATGTGTATGTATATGCAGTTTTTTAAATGGAAAAGTAGCATTGTTTGATGTGTTTTATTTGATGTAAATTACTTCTGGCTTAGCTGTGGGCCCTCTGCCTATTTGAGCTTCACCTTCCACCTGAAAAAATCAATAAGTTGAAATAAAATTCTTTATGATCTTGCTAGTGCTGTGTGCAACCTCGTCCACCCTGTTGGTTTGGTTGGAAGGCTATATAAAGTTACCTTTGGGCATCTATAGATATCCACTTTGACTCAGCCATGTGTGACTGACACAACCGAGTTGCTAGTCAACATGTCTCCACATCTCATGGCTGTCTGCACATCACTTTGCTCTTACTTGTTCTGCCTAAGCAAGTCAGGGTAGACACAGCAAAACCAGTTTTCAGTGCATGAAGAACCTCACAGCACTTTGTAGCCATCACCACCATCCATCTCCAGGACTTTCCTCTTCTTAAACTGTCCCCATTAAACCCCAGCTCCCCAGCCCCTAACCATACCATTCTGTTTTCTGTCTATAGATTGGATTTATCCGGGGACCTCATACAAGTGGAATCATACAGTGTTTGTCCTTTTGTACCTGGGTTATTTCCCTTGCCATAGTGTCCTCACATTCCACCTGTGTTGCTCCATGAGTCAGAACTTCCTCCTCGTTAAGGCTGAATGATATGTCATGGAATGGTAGACCACATCCTGGTTATGCATTCATCTGTTGGTGAACTCGGGTTGCTTCACCTTTGGGCTTTGTGGTAGTGCTATGAATGGGGCGGGAGGGGTGTACGAGCAACTGTTCAGGACAGACGCTTTTAAGACATAAAATATCGTTGCATTGTTGAAGTTCACCAGTTTAAATTGTTTCATAGATATGGATGCTAACAGGTGATAAACTGGAGACGGCTACTTGCATTGCCAAAAGTTCACATTTGGTGTCTAGAACACAAGATATTCATATTTTTAGACCTGTAAGTATGTTTCTGAATCACTTTGAAATTTTAAATGTTTTATCTCACACTTAAAATCTGTTATTTTTGTAAAAATGTATATGCAGTTATTAATTACTAAATATCTTTTTTTAAAATACTTTTTTAGTTGTAGATGAAAACACAGTGTCTTTATTTTTATGTGGTGCTGAGGATGAACCCAGTGCCTCAAAATGGGAGGCAAGCACTTTACCACTGAGCTACAGCCCCAGCCACAATTACTAAATATCTTTTTAAAAAGAAATGCTGTCATTTTTTTCTTACTCAACTTATAAAAAACAAGTTAAAATAGTTTTTTAGTTACATTAAATGTAATAAAGAAGATGGCTTTTTGATAATGACCAAGCTCTAAATTCAAAAGCATTTTTCTGTTATATTCTTAGCATTATTTATTGCTATTTTTAAATAGACATACCTCCAATACATAAAAATAAATATTTATTTTACAATACATTTTTGAATTAGTTACACATATTACATGTGGCTCAGAGGTAGCTCTTGTGAAACAAATTCTAAACACAATGTAGGAATATGTTTTTAAAATATTGCCATTTTCACATTAAATGTTCTTCCTTAATTGACTCAAAGAAAATTAATAGAAGTTATCTAAATTTATGTGTTTACTGTATGTATTAGTTATGACTAAATTTAATTCACACAAAAATAAAAGTTCTTCAGCCTTGATTGATGGTGAGTGAACAGACATTGTGGTCTGTAGCTGTCTGAATGCAGCTCTGACACCTACAGAAATGGCTGTTTGAGAGTCATTTGCATGTAAATGTATTTTGTTTTGAAGCATAGAATCACAAATTAGGCCCTGCAGACTACTATTTGCAATTAAATTATTAATGCTTCTGATAAAACTTTGGATCAATTTTTGTTGACTTTTCAGTGTTATAGCACCACAAATTAAATTTTTCACAATAACCTACCTATTTACAGATGAGTTTGAGATTAATTTGGATCATGAGAAGCTTAATTTATTTCACTCCTATAACATTTATTTTATTCCCTATAAAATCTCCACAGAAAGAATGTTGAAAATGCATACCTTAGTTTCTGACATCTTCTCACTCAAAAATTAATGATATTCCAAGATTATGAATTAATTTTACTCGTTTAGATTGCTTAATCCTTCAGACATCAAACAAAATGGGATAGATGGAAAACCAGGGCAGAGACAACGGGGGATTTTACAAAAGCCTCCCACACTTCCTCCACATTGTGAAAAGAGACATCTTTAACACCAGGATCTCAGACAGTTGTGCCTCTCCCCTGGCATGTGGCCAAGGACCCTGTCTCCTCCAGCCAGGGCTCCAAACAGCAACAGTGTGGTGTCCCCACAAATATTACGATATAGTCAAAAATATTTTTTTATATAAAAAATCATTTTTGTAAACACTGTGGGCTTTCATGCAACTTTTGATAATAAATGTGATTTATTTTATTTAAAAAAACTGGCTGCGTTCCTGGTGCTAAATACCATCTCACCTGCACCCCACTCTGCCTCTCTCCTTGCTAAATCCTCACCTCACTTAGGGCACTAGAATGTGTCTCAGGTGAATTTACTCTCAGAACCGGCCTGACCTGAGCAGAAGGGAAGCCAGCCCCAGGTACCGCTCAGGTGTGTTTCTTGGGTGCGGTGCTTTCTCTGCTTTTATTTGCAGCAAATCGAAAAATGGTCTGTTAACAGTCAATGGAGAGTGCAGTAGAAATTTGAAGGGACCTTGTTTAGCAATTGAGGTTCTCGACACTGTCCAAAGGACCCTACCGTGATTTCTTGAAGCACATCCTATTGGTCTATTGCTCTAATTTTGAAGACTTTTTAACCTGTACTAATCTTTTCTCCTCTATGGAGGTGACCAGTCGAGGAGAGGCCCATTTGGAGCTGAATGCATTTAGAAGGAAGCACGATTGTGCACTGGTCATATCAGGGGACTCCCTGGAGGTAAGACCAGGCCCCAATACAGCGTGTGTCTGTCTGTCTGTCTCATGAGGCGAGGCTGGGTCCTAATACAGCAAGTGTCTCCTGAGGCAAGTTTGGACAATAATATAGAACGTATCTGTCTGTCTGTCCCTTATAGTTATCCAGGGCTTCTTGAGGGATGTGCTGTCAGGTGGCCCTGCCTCTCTGCTGTCTTATGCTTTCCTATCACCCATAAGGCACGTTCAACTGTACAGTCAGGGCTTGGTGTGGTTCCTGTCTTTATCTAAGCCAGTGATCCAGGCATGTGTGGGTCACCGGAGAGCTCCCAGTCAGGGGAAGCACTCTCTAGTCCCATCTGTCCTCCTCTTGACCCCAGGGTACTAGGAGTGCACAGGTCCTGGTAAGGACTGCAGGTAGCCACACAGGTGGAGTTGGCTTGACTGGACCCAGGCCCTGGCCTTGTTTGGCTGTGGGCCATTCCTGAGGTGGTAGTGTCACTCAGCATCTGGGTCTTGTCCTGGGCAGGGGCCGCTACATAGATGGGCGCCTCTCTCCACACTACTTCTGCATGGGGTGCTGTACTCGATGACCTCAGATTGCATGTGCTGCTTTCCCAGAACAACGTGCCCAGAGGTTGGCCCTGAGACCACAAGGCTTCTTACTGACCTCTGGCCACCAAGAGCACCGCTTCAGTTGCTCTCCTTGCTCAGGTTGCAGAGGTTGCATCTGGCCCCTGAGTAGACATGCCTCCTCAGGCCAGGGAAGTGGTCCTGTGCTATCCACAGTTGCGTCCTGATTTTATGTTCCCATCTCTGCGTCCAGGGGAAGACTCCACAGCTGGCTGAAGAGTTAGTGAGCCAGAGTCTGAAGTGCTTATTAGTCCAGTGGCGTCACCCTGCACCTCTCTATGCTAGCTGGAGCCATGGCCACTGTGCTTCCTCAGTTACCTGGTCACTCTGTCCCTTGGCTGTCACAGTCTGTCTCTCTACAACACCCTCTCTGATGGCCCTGTAGGTGCCGGGCCCTCTTCCCGGCAGGAAAGGGCACAGGGCACTTTCCTATCTCTACCATGTTGGTTGGTGTCATTTGTACTTACTGTGTGTGTTCGAGTTTTGCAGGCATGTGGTGTGAATGACCAGACTGTCCTACCATGGCTCCCCCACTTCCCATCCTCCTCCTGTTCCTAACACATGCCAAAGACCCCTTTAGGCCCCATATTTTGTTATTTGTTGCCATGTCTCCAAATAACAGTGTTTATAGAGCTATAAGTTTGGCTCATTTAAGTTTTTTATTGCATCTATCTAGTGCCTGCTATTCATTATCTGAGCTTCATTGTGTACAACTAAAAGAAATAAATATTTTTTTTAAAATTATGCAAATGAGAACATCAAAGCAAAGGAAACGAAAACAGTCAAGTTGTGCAAGAATGAGCACCTTGCGGTCACCAGGTGTATCTGCAAATGTGGCTTTGGGCTTCTTTGTCCCCAAGAACAGAAGAGAAGATGGCAAGAGATTCCAGTGGCCACAATCCCTGTTCAGACAGGTAGCAGTGTGCTCTGGTGTGCAGCCAGTGGCTGGGGAGAAGGAAGCACTCTCTTCTCAGGGCTTTTGTTCCTGTGGTCGGAGGACCTGGAGTCTGAGACCTGTCCTTCGTGCGAGGAGAGCATTTCAAAGCTCCTGAGAGAGTGAGCAGGCTCAGTGCCCTCCAGGCAGTGCATCGAGACTCTGGTTTTCTTGACCAAGGGGATGCACTGGGAGCTGGTGGACTCCCCTGTTCCTTGGCAGGGGTCGTGAGCACCTGATATCCGAGGTCAGTCAGGTGTCTTCATCACCACAGTGCTGGGAAGGAGGGGCTGGAGTCATCTTGAGCAGCTTTCCCCAGAGTGGCCCCAGCACTGGCCCCAGTCACATCAGCCTGGAGACACCTTGTGCCTCATGGCCACCAGCTCTGGGCCTGACCACCCTCACCGTGCTTTGCCCTTCCTGGTGGCCCTCGTTGTCCAGCCGTGATGCACTGGTCTCCCCCAGCTCACCCCTCCTCTTCTCACAGGGCCGTGGGCCCACTGGCTGCCACACCCCCCAGCTCCCACAGGGTCAGCATGGGCACAGGTGAGACCCAGAAAGAGCCGTGGTTTTGCAGCCCTGCTGTGCTCCGTGCCTTTGCTCGGCTGCAGAAGCGCGCAGTGCACGGTGAGCGTGGCGCTCTGTCTTGCAGGTCTGTCTGAAGTACTATGAGCACGAGCTCGTGGAGCTGGCCTGCCAGTGCCCCGCCGTGGTGTGCTGCCGCTGCTCTCCAACCCAGAAGGCCCACATGGTGACTCTGCTGCGGCAGCACACGGGGAGGCGCACCTGTGCCGTCGGTGAGCCACCGGGCTTCCACGTGGCGGGGGAGGGCATAGCAGAAGGGCTGTTGGTGGGCGGGACGCCACCGCCCTCCTCAGCAGTGAGATTTAAGAGCAGCTGGCTTCTTGACGTCGCAGGCAAAAGCGTGTTTCATCCCTGCACTAGATCGATTGAATCCGTGTTACTGAAGATTCCTTAAACAATCCCAGCTGGTAACACAGAAACATGATGATGGACAGGTGCTCTATTCATTTAATACCCCACCTTCTTGTGCTTCTCAGGTGATGGAGGAAATGATGTGAGCATGATTCAGGCAGCAGATTGTGGCATTGGGATTGAGGGAAAGGTACGTCTGTCTCTTTGTTTTATGTATTTTTATCACATCCTCAGCACATGTACAGCCCACACCTGCGTTTAGCATGCATTGGGTCTGCACAGAACCAGTGCCTCCCGGGTCCACATGTATTTAAGGTCCTCGTTTGTCCAAGCCCTGAGCTGTGTACTTGAGTAAGAGATAGGTAGGTCAGAGTCACGCCCTTCTGTTATTTACTCCATCACTGAATGCCTGTCTGAGATGCTTGTAAACCAAAGTGGGTTGGCAAGCCCTCAGCATCCCCCAGTTCTCGTGGCCTGCTGGGACTTATCCTCTAAGATACTTGTGCATGGGGCTTGGCTGGACTGTCCCCAGCACACCTTGGTTGGTCTCTTCAGTACCACAGCTGCTCTCCCCTGTTTATCTACCACTTCCTCTTCATGGGCATCCCTAATTCCTGGCCATGTGAACCATGGTTGTGGTTTGTCTTCCTGCCAGCCTTGACCACAGCTCTTATCGTGGCTTAAGTAGGAACATACCAGAAAGACCTGGAAAGTTCACCCAACTTGAGTTGGCTGTTTCCTTGACTGCTTTGTCTGAAGTGTTTTACAGCAAATTTTGTGAAGTAGGAGATAGTTTTTGCAGTCATGACAGAGCTGAGGTGTGGGGAAGGGCCTTGAATGGTGTGGTCCATACTGTCCCTTTGCCTTACTTCTGTGTGGCTGCTAGACTGCTAAAGCCATTTCTTCTGCAGCACTTGTGAGCACCTCCTCCTGATGCCCGCGGG
Organism: Marmota flaviventris; assembly: GCF_047511675.1. Lineage (NCBI taxonomy): Eukaryota > Metazoa > Chordata > Mammalia > Rodentia > Sciuridae > Marmota > Marmota flaviventris. The sequence continues at coordinate 682,369 of NC_092513.1, read as the reverse complement.
CAGGCAGGTGCCCAGTACAGACCTGATACACCCACATCACCCGATGCCCGGGATGCCCTGTGGGGAGCCTCCAGGGCCATGCAGGAAGAGCTGCAGGTTTCCATCTGTCCGGGCCAAGCTCCCGAGCTCAGCTCAGAGTGTGCGTGCTCCCGCAGCACAGTGTTCTGCAGAGGCGCCTGTGTGTTTCTGCTCCAGGAGGGGAAGCAGGCCTCGCTGGCAGCGGACTTTTCCATCACACAGTTCAGACACGTCGGCAGGCTGCTCATGGTGCACGGGCGGAACAGCTACAAGAGGTCCGCAGCTCTCGGCCAGTTCGTCATGCACAGGGGCCTCATTATCTCCACGATGCAGGTACTTAGGCCTTTTGTGTCCAGGGTGCCTGCAGAGGGTGACAGATAGCACTTAGAAGCGACTGTGACAGCATCACAGCTTCATTGGATGTCGTATTTTTAATTAGATGTGTTACTCACTCTGAGAAACCTGCATGCAAAATGATGTTCAGGTGACCAACAGCGGCTGTTTCTAACTTATGGTTTTCTGTCTTTAAGGCCGTGTTCTCTTCAGTCTTCTACTTTGCGTCTGTCCCCCTGTACCAGGGATTCCTCATGGTGGGGTAAGTGCAGTTCCTTGCTCATGGTACCCAACTCAACAGAAAAATGCGTGTTGAATACTGAATGATATTTTGGGCAGTTCTGCATCCTTTGTCATACAGTCAGCGTTTGGGATAAGCACCACTGATGTGAAGGCTGAGGCTGTGCTTGGGGAACTCCGGGCAGGACCTGCACACTTGTGCCTCTTGCGACTGCTGCTTCATTTTTCACACAGATTGTGTGTTCATGGGGAGGCTGTAATTTGTGTCAGGAAGTAGGATGGAGCTGAAATCTTATAAAAGAACCCCATGGCTTATGAGAGGGGCAGAACCAAGGGGTAAGCATTTGTGGAGGCTGTCATTCCCAGAATGGAGCCAGCTGGGCCAGCTGCAGGCCTCTCAAAGCCTGTCCCTGTCCTGGCAAGAAAGTGGGTCTTCATGTGGGGACTTGACAGTCACCAGTCAGGAACACACAGAACAGAAGGCACTGGGCTGTCTGCCTCCTGAAATTTGGGTGAGACATGACCTGTTCCAGAACAGGCACTAGAAGTCTGTCCCCAGCAGCAGTGAAACCTCACATCTGAAGATCCAGTGCACCAAAGCATGCTGCACACATGAGCTGGAGTAAAGCTAGGTGATCTTAGCCACCATATCTGTGAGACAGGAGTTTCCTCTAAAAGCAGTTAAACTGGGATCTCACCCCCTCACCCACTGTGGTCATGCACAGAGATGACATCAGCACGGATGTTAGTGTGTGGCCATGCCTCCGCTGCTCTCTGTGTCTGCAGAGATCACCGCCTACCCCAGAAAGGGCTGCCTCCTATGAGCAGAGCCTGGGAACTTGGTGACCACTTACATCCATCCCCATCCCACCCCATTGTCAAGAGGAGAAGGAGAGGCCTTGGCTCAGTGGCTTGCTCGTGGGAGGCATGGCCAGGCTAGGCCCATCAGCCAGCTTCCTGCACACTTGTACCAGCACCTCTCCCTGTGCTCAGCTTCCTTCCGGGCAGCAGAGGACACATGGGTGTCTGTAAGAGCATCCGAAGTGCTGTGTTGTCTGGTCATTCCTTGAATCCCCAGACTCAGGGTAACCACAGTGCCCCACAGTGTGCAAATGAATGGCTAAGCAACCAGGGCCCCTTTACCACCAGGATGCCGGTGCAGCCATACCCAGGGTCACCTTCTGGGACCAAGCAAGTGGAGAACCCCAAAGGCTGCCTGCCGTCTGGTCCATTGTTCATGTGGTAGTCCACAAAAGAGGCAGGGATGATAGAGATGGAGAACAGGTTGTTTCTGGGCTGAAGGAAGAGGCAGGTGGGCGTCAGGGTTCTGTGTGGGGACGCTGTCTGCGTCAGCATCCCACCAGCAAGGCTGTTCTAAAGTGCTACAGAACACTGCCCTTGGGGGAGTTGGGTGAGGTACTAGGTACTTCGTGTTAACATGACAACTGCAGAGAAGTCTGACCTCAACCTGCAAATGTTTAATAAGAAATGTTTATCTTTAAATGGATTTCACTCCCAGTAAGCATTTATGGCCTACAGAACATGCTACTGATCAGAAATAATCTTACTGTGTTGCCAACTTCGATGTTTTATCTTGTTTTCATGGGATGTCTTGGGTTTTTGAAACTTCAATCTACCTCTAATTTTAGTTGTGTTGCAGACATTTTTCAGGCTAACTAAATGTTCTTGGCCTCTAAGGTATGCAACTATCTACACCATGTTTCCAGTGTTCTCCTTGGTGTTGGACCAAGATGTAAAGCCAGAAATGGCGATTCTTTACCCAGAGCTGTACAAAGACCTCACCAAGGTATGGCCCTTTGCCCACAGACTGCACACACGTGCATTCTGAAGTCTTGTTGGTAGTCGTTGTCCTTGCAGATACTTCTTACTTCTCCTCTGCAGTTTTGACATTTTTCCTCTTGAGGTAAAGAGGGGAGGGGACCTCTCAAGTGTTGACCGTAGAGCTCCAATGGCACACATGTGTTTAACAGCCTTTGGAGCTTCTGTGAGCTCAATGGGCAGGCATCCTTGGAAACCGAGAAGAGCTTGTGCCTTGATTTCTGTGTGAAGGACCCTTACTACCTGTGCTTCACCCAGGCAGCATGGATGCCCTTTCCCAAAGAGGTGCTTCTTATTTATTCATTCCCAAAACTAGAAATCGATGGCATCATTGGCCAGGCATTTTCTATAATCCCCAGTCTCTAGTGTTGGTTCAGAATTCCATCTGAAAAGTGGCTGGCCGTGTTGTCTAAGTCCCTGAGATGTGTGCGCTGCTGTGCAGGGATGCTGTGAGGAGAAAGTCCACCTGGCAGCTTTCCCTGACTGACGGCACAGAGATCTACTTCCTTGACAGTGTGCTCTGTTAGGAGTCAAATGTTCCTGAAGGCAGTTTTGAGTTTATCATGTTTGTATATGAAAGCATATTTTTATTTCATGGAAAATTTAAGGACACAGTAGAGGAAAATCTCAGCTCTCCAGATATAAATTCTGGTTGCTTTGAAATTTTCCACATTGAAAGCTTCTCTTGAACCACCACTGAGAACAAAACCCACCCAGTCCTCAGTCAAACTCAGAGTTGTTAGAGTTCTAGTATTGTGGAATAGGGAGGAAAGAATTCAGTGCTCAAGAAGCAAAATTCTGGTCCAGCTGACTGCTAACTAGCAGACTAGACTCTGGCCCGGCTGATCCTTATAGATGCTAGTCAGCTAATCACATTAACAGACCAAAATCTAATCTATTAATGACTAACAGAATTAACTATTTCAGCCAACCATGAAATGATGGATGACTAGTCCAGTTGACCACTAACAGGCTAGATTCTTGTCAAGTTAATCACTAATTAACTTTAGGCCACCTACCGCTAAGACCAGACTGTAGCCTTGCTAACTAGCTACCCAGAGTAGTGCTTGATGAGTCATGTTACATTTTGAATTTCTGAATTACATTTTTTTGTACTAATCTGATGGAAAAGGGGTTGTGAACTTTCTTGAAAACCTCTGTGTCTTTTATCAGGACAGATAGACCTACTTCAGCTGTGTGCACAAAACTAGGTATAAATGTCAAGCATTATTATCATGCTGATAATGTCGTGACCAGCAGGGAGATCCCCAAGCTGTGCACTCAGCAACTAGAGGACTTGTGGTTGATATGCTGAAATGACGAAGCCTTTGTGAGGGTACGGAGTGGGGCCAGTGGTCCAGAACCACAGGGAGCTTTGCAAAGAATCTGTTTCCATAGCTTATGCACAGCCCCATTTCCCGAGACTGGGAGTGTTTGTTCAGTGCTCGTTCATAGCTAGCAGGCAGAAATCGTCTCTTCCTCACAAGCAGAAGCCCAGAGTTTCTGGTTGTACACCTAGGCAGCTGGTACCCAGCAGAGTCAGGACCTCCACGTTAAGGAGGATGCTCATCCGCAGGTAACAACAGCAAGCACAAGCTACCAGGCATCACATGGCTGTGGCCGGCTCTGCAGACTCAGGTCCTATCCACTGTGGATATCTGAATTATCCAGGTACAAGAGCTGCAGGCAGGCACCAAGCATCTGCCAGACCGCTCTTGCCTTGGGCTCCAGCCACAGGGTCAGTGCTTGCTGTCATTAGATGACCCCACTTAACAGGGTGTTGCACACAGTCTGACTGAGCTGTATCTCAGCCAGCGTCTGAGTCTCCATCAGGCAGCCAGGAGTTCAGAACGCTTCAGTGTCCTACACACTGATCCTACATTTTTTTGACAAGAATTTCATCACTCATTTTCTCTTAAATTTCATTAAGATCTGAAAATCTGTATTCTTTTTATCTTTGTAGTCTCTGTTTCTTTAAAAATCTAGTACTCTTCAAACCCTTTGAATACAAAAGTGCTCAACCACAAGTTGGTAGAATTGAAGGTTTTTCCTTCCTGAAGCTAAAGAACTGTTTTTGAAGGTGGTTCTTCTGATCACTTGCCAATGCACCGGTACAGCTGTTCTTTTCACCTTCTCTAATAACCCTGGTAGCCAGAGGCTGGCCATGCTGAAGCAGGACACCAAGCAAGCATCCTGATGCAGCAGCATGGTACCAAGGCTGGGAAAACACAAGTGTAGCCCTGCTCTTGGCAAGCCTGCATAATAGCAGGAAAAGAGAATGTTGGTCCCTGGTAAATCACAGGACAGCAGTGTGGAGTAAGGCATGGACTGCAAATGATCATCCCCAGATAGTTATCCAGCATGTGCCACACCACTCATCCAGAGGCACAGGAAATCTATGATTTCTTTTGGTGGGCACAGCCCTTGCACATCCAAGAGGAAGTACTGTACTCTTCAGTAAAATATCTTGGGTCTTTTGAATTTGATTACCATTCATTTCAGTCTAGAAGTATAAATGATGCAAGTATCACACATCTGCCTTACTGTTCTAATGAGGTCAGCCAGTCCTTATTCCTCTGTCTCTGTGGCCTAAATTACAACAGCTCTTTGGTGTCCATTACCAGGTGTGGTCATGGTAGTCAGCAAATGGATGAGGGAGTGAAGGAATCAACTTGTGCTTTTCTTATTCGTAAAACTGTATGGATGTATTTGCAGCAGCAGCACTGAGCGTCCTCTTCTGAGGCCCAGGACTCGCTCTGAATCACTCTGCTGTACTCATGCTGAGCTCAGTCAGTGAAACAGGAGACTGATGCACTCACACCTCATGACCCTGCAGTCACCTCCATAGAGCCCGATGCCTGTGACCTCCAAAGAAGCTAGTTAAATACACCTGTAATCCCAGCAACTCAGGAAGCTGAGGCAGGAGGCTCAAGGCCAGCCTGAGCAACTTTGTGAGGCTGTCTCAAAATATAAAAAGGGCTGGGGATGTGACTCAGCAGTAAAGCACCCCTGAATTCAGTCGCCAATACCAAAAAATACACACACACACACACACAAGCCAATAAGGCCAGGTGCAGTGGCCCACGCCTGTAATCCCAGCTGCTCAGGAGGCGGAGGCAGAAGGATCAAAAGTTCAGAATCAATCTCAGCAATGGCGAGGCACTAAGCAACTCAGTGAGACCCTGTCTCTAAAAATGCCCCTGAGTTCAATCCCTGATACCCAGGGGGGGAAAAAAACAATGAGTCTCAAGTGCAAGGAGCAAGACCAGAGAAGAGACTATGCCCAGCAAAGCCAGCCAGGTCACTCTTCCTGTCACCTTGTCCCATTTGCAAAGACATCAAGTAGGTAATGGCATGCTGATCTTCACATAAGCCTGAGGTTCCCCTGGTCCAGCTACTAGAACCACTCCACTGTTTCTTCTTTTCTAGAGAATATTCACAGAATGATTTTTTTACGGGGTGGAGGATGCTGGGGATTGAATCTGGGAATGCTTTGCCACTGAGCTACATTCCTACACACCATTCTACATTCTTAGACCTTCCTTTTGATTTAATTTTTATTTTATATCTTTGAGAAGGGGCTCACTAAGTTGCTTAGGGCCTCTTAAATTGCTGAGGCTCACCTTACTTGCATCTTACTGCCTCAGCCTTCCGAGTCACTGGAATTACAGGTGTGTGCCACCATGCCCAACTCAAAATGCGTTTATCTTTTGAAATGTGTATTTGTGCTATTATATAATTTTTTTAAATAATGGTGAATAAGGCAAGAAACAGAAAGTAAAGACATGGAGATTAGAAAGTAGACAATAAAAATATTTGTAGATGCCAAAATTAACTAAGTACAAAATCCCAAAGAAAGAAAAAAAATTTAATAAGTCATTTCTAATTCTGTATACAACCAGTAAACAATGAGGTCAGAAGAAATGTAAGCACCATCTGCAGCATTTGCAGTAATACACAAATAGGCAGAGCACTCAGGGCAGCTCTGAGAGCACTTGCAGGCCCCGTGTTCTAGAACCGTGCAGCACCACAGGTAGGCAGTGGTGGCACGTGTATGAGTGGGGAGACTGCATGTTGCTGACTGTCAACAGGCACATTCTGCACTTCAGATGGAAAGGCAGGGAACTGGGTTTGGCAAAACAATTTAGGAAACACAGAGTTGGTAGACTACTACCTGCTTTCAAGGCTTGCTGTACTGCGGGCCATACGTGATTAATCAGTCAATAATGATGAGGGTGATGTCAAAATGGCACAGAAAGCAACCCCAAAGACCTCCCAGTGGCTGAAGTGGAACCCAGTCAGCAACAGAAGAGGTGACAGTCTCATTGTAACCAAAGAGTACAGTAAAAACCGCATCCAGGCTGATACACAAACAGCCCACCAAGGAGTGCATGATTGGCAGAGGATAGATGGAGGTCAGTAGGACAGAGGAGAGCCCAGAAACCCACCCATAGGCATTACTGGCCTTTGACAGGAAGTCAGGCAGAGGAGGAGTGATACCAACAAATGGTGTCAGGACAGCTGGCTACCCACATGCGACAAGAGCATCCCAAGTGCAGGGTCATTTACAGTGGACCATGGCCTAGATGCACATGGTAAGCCTTCTAGAAGAAAATGCAGGAGAAAATACGCATGACCTTGGGACGGGCAGCACATTGTTAAATAAGACATAAGGCCAAAAGCAGGACTCATAAAGGGAAAACATGATAAAACAGACCTTTGCTCTGTGAGTGATAGAGCTAAGTATATGAAAAGACAGGACACAGACTGGGAGAAACACTTCAAGTCATACAATGGACAGAAGACTGTTCATGTATGTGAAGAACCCTTAAAATTCAACAAGAAAATATCCCAGTTTAAGAGTGAGCAAAAAATCTAAACTGACACCATTCCAGAGATGATGTACAGACATCAAGTAAAAATAAACATGAGAAATGCTGAACGTCATTTTTCTTTCAGGGAGTTGCAAACTTAGGTGACAGTGAGATAGAACCACACACTTGTTAGAATGGCCAAAACACACAGCACTGCCAGTCTGGAAGCTGGGGGACGGACGTGACCCCGCAGGAAGACTCTGCTGGTGGGAATGCAGAGTGGGACAGCCACTGGAAACAGTTCGGCAGTTTCTTATAAAATTAAACATAATGTGTATGTGACCTAGCAATCCTATTCTAACTGTCTAACCAATAGAAGCAAAAACTTGTGCTCACTAAAATTCTGTCCACGATGTTTATGGCAGTTTTGTCATACTTGCCCAAAACTGGAAGCAGCCAGATGTCCTCAGGCCAGTGAGTGGATGAGCATTCCAGGGACTGTAAAAAGCAGGGAAGGTGCAGCCCTGCTGAGGTAGCATTGGAACAGCAGGAGTATAACCTTTGATTCTTCCCACACAGAAGAGTCTTAAATGCCTCTTACTGTGCAGAAGAGCCAGATGCCACATTGCTTGGATTCCTGTGCCTGAAACCTGGGAGATATACAACTGTAGTTCCCAGAGCAGATCAGTGGTAGAGGGGGGTTACCAGAAGGGGCTGCTGCATCTGGCACTGTGGTGTGCACACCTGCCTGTGCATGCCACAACCCCTGGGACCTTGCCTCAGAAGGGACCAGGCTGTGATAGATGTATCAGCACCCAATCACATAGAGTGGGTGGGAGGGCAGGAGCTGCCTGAGTGACCTGGGATCTGCTGAGAGGCCAGAGACAGCAGTACACAGCCTGTAGGATCCTGTGATACATGCACTTTCACAGGGAAATCCCCTGTGTCCTGGGTATAGAATAGGTACAAACAAGTAGCAGACCTGTGGGCCAGGCCAAGTAGGAGCACCATGATACCAGAAAGTAAGGAACTGCTCAAAAAATCAATAATGATGGGGATGATGCCAAAAGGGCATAGGAAGCAACCCCAAAGACCTCCCAGTGGCTGAAGTGGGACCCAGTCAGCAATAGAAGAGATGACAGTCTCATTACAACCAAAGAGTACAGTAAACAAACCGATCCAGGCTGATTCGCAGACAGAAGCCCCTTCCCCTCTGAAGAATTCCAGTGGTAAATGTGAAGGAGCAAAGGAACAGGGAGGCAAATCAAGGGCCCCCAGAGCCGCTGTCAGCGAGCACCCTTAGGGTAACTGAGCTTCGGAAAGAGACTGAAGAGAAACTGCTTTTGCCTCAGCTGAAGTTGGCTTCCCCAAGGTGCTCACTGTTACCAAGGCGCACACAGCAGTTCAGAGGCGGAGCCCCGGCAGCACAAGCCAGTAGCTCCTTGGTGGCTAGTGGATGCCCTGGTGTCCTGCTGGAGCCCTTTGTGGAGTCCCTTCCCAACTGCCTCATCCATCCTTCAGAGACATCCTGCAGGCCCAGATTTAGGGCTTCTACAGATCTGATTGGTGGTTTGAGAAGTGTCCAGGTCATCAAAGACCAAGGAGGAGTCAGGAACTGGCCAGGTAGCAGGACACAGGGTTCTGGAAAGCTGGTGACGTCCAGTCAATGCAGCCCTTGGAGAGTTTCTGGTGCGCGCGCGCGCATTTGCGTGCGCGCTCTCTCTCTCTCTCTCTCTCTCTCTCTCTCTCTCTCTCTCTCTCTCTCTCTCTCTCTCTCTCCCCCTCTCTCCAAAATATTTATTTTTTTAGTTGTAGTTGGACACAATACCTTTATTTCATTTATTTATTTTTGTGCCTTATTGAGGATCAAACCCAGTGTCTCTCACGTGTTAAGTGAGTGCTCTACCACCGAGCCACAACCCCAGCCCTTTGTCTCTCATTTTTAATTGCCTCTTTCATCTTTCTTCTCAAGACTCATCAAAAATTATTGTTATGTGAATATAACAACCAGGTTTTGTGTTGTAAATTGAGAAGACAGGGCTGGAGAACACAGTAGTGAGAAAAGTGGTAATGAACAAAGATACATGTTTCTGAGCATCTGGAACGTCCCTCTACGGGTCCCAACTTCAACCAAACAGGTAATACATCACCTGTGTGCATGGCAGTCTCTTCCACACAGACTCATGCAGCATGCACGTGTGGACATACATGTCGGTATGATCCACATGTCACATGCAGCTTGGCTCTCATCCACTCATGTGCTCATGGGCACATGTCAACATGGATGTCAGTGTGATCCACACATGTTACACACAGCTTGACTCTTTGTACTCTAATTTATTCAAAGTGGATTAATGTTTTCTTAAAATTCTTGATTTCATTTTTTGCATTTTTGGTGCATTTATAATTGAAACAAATCTTCTTAAGTCTATAATGTTTAATTGGCAATACAGCAGTAGCATTTATTGAATTTACTGTTTCTGGGTTTGTGTGTATCTCCTTTCATGGCGTAATTTTTTAATCAGCATGAGGTCCGTACTACTGTCATCTCTGTTTCACAGAAGAGGAAACTGAGGTATGTAGATTAGATTCAGAGCCCAGGGACATGGCAGAAAGGGTGTGCTCGCTGGGGCTGACTGCAGGTGACCTTTGTCCTCATCCCAGGTGCTCGCATGTGCACCTGTTGCGTAGACTGTGGTCCTGTGGAATCTGTGTGGCAGACATGTGAATCCATCCATCAGAGCAACAGACAGTTCTTTCCTCTCCAGGAAGAGCAGCTGTTTATAGGAAACGTGCTGCCTCCGTGTGTGTTCCTCCAACACATGCAGGGAGGTTTTGTCTCGTAAGCTACATGGACTGTGAGTGGGCTTCCAGGTCAAGATCAAGGCTATCTCTGCCCATCCCTCTGAGTCTGCTCATTAGTCCATGACTTGCTCAGTCTGCTCGGATATAGAAGCTTCCGAAGAGGTGCCATTTGACATACTATTTGAAACAAGCATCTGTTGATGTTTGCAGCTAACAAGAGAAATAGTATACGCCCCTTTAACCTTCAACCTAAATTGGTATTTACCTCACATAAGTAATGTGAAAGCTTTTCAGCAAATCTGATTACAAGGGAAATATTTATTATATCAATAAATTATAATATATCTTTATTATATCAAGAAATTAAAGCCATGGGGCTAGAGTTGTAGCTCAGTGGTAGAGCACTTGCCTCTTAAATGTGAGGCACTGTGTTCGATTCCAAGCACCACATATAAATAAGCAAACTAAAAAAAAAAAAAAAAAAGGTCCATCAACAACTAAAAAAAAAAAAAGAAAGAAAGAAATTAAAGCCAAGCACAGTGGCATATGCCTGAATCCCAGTGGCACTGCAGGAGGCTGAGGCAGGAGGATCACAAGTTCAAAGCCAGCCTCTGCAACTTAACAAGGCTCTAAGAAACTCAGTGAATGAGACCCTGTCTCTAAAAAAGATACAAATAAGGGCTGGAGATGTCGTCCAAGGTTAAGTGCCTCTAAGTTCAATCACTGGTACCAAAAAAAAAAAAAAGAAAGAAAGAAAAGAAACTTTTAAATTATTCAAGTAAAATTTGCTACATGTGTAATTACAGATGGTTCCCATGACTGAAGACTAAATGTTGACTAGTGTCCAGTCAGAAAAATGCACTTAGGAAATATGTACTAAGAGAACCTGCTTAAAATATGTCAGTGTTTGTTTCTGCCTTTTAAAATCTTACCTTTTAATAATTCCATATGTCTGAATCTTGCTTCTTACACTCACATATGGAGGACTCGGCCTCAGTCAGCTGCTCCACAGGTGGGCACTCGTAGCCAAGGGAAGTGCTTGAATGGAGCTATCACTGTCCTTTACAGTAATAGAACTCGAGTCCACACACCTGCTCTTGGTGGGCTTCTGTGGGTCTACAGCTGGAGTTCTGCTCAGCACACGTATTTTCTCTTGGGCATATTCTTATTGCTAAATGTCCCAGCAGCCACCAGGAAGATAAGTGCCGGGGTCCAGATTCTGTCTGGTATGTGCATCCTTGCTGTGTCCTCTGGTATCCCCAGGGCCCCCATGACTGTCATCTGGCTATCCATTCGTCATAAGAAACTGTCCCCTCAGTAGGGAAGCCCCAAACCAAATACACAACTTTGGACTCTGATAAGTCATCACTGAGCACCAGTAACATACAGTGGGAGCTTGAGGAAACCAGCAGGCTTCTGGGGTTTCTTCACCTGTGGAAGGTTCTGCCTGTCTTAAGTGAGATGCCACACTGCTGAGAACAGAAGCCACAGCGCCAGGTGATCTCTTCTGGGCCTGTCCCAACTCTCTGTAGTGCTGCAGGGCCTCCTGTGTCAAATCTCTATCACCAAAAGCCAGGGCTCTGGGTCCTTGGCTGGCTTTCCTCCTCAGATTGGAGAATCTCAAGGAGAGGGTGAAGTAGAACAACCAGGCCAGGCCCTGGTTTGTGATGCACCCCCAGTAACCTGCATGCAGTTCAGAGTGTGGAGCCAGCAGGAAGCCATTCTGTTTGTCAGCAGAGGCCTGACTTACCGCCAGCTCTTCCATTTAAGGCCCAATCAACTTTTACTTGAGTTGCCGTGGACTCTTCTAATTGAGGAGATCTTATATCTTGTACATTTTTTGTCTGAAGACACTAGAAAGTAAATACAAGAATATTTATTCCCAAGAAACAAAGAAGTAAAGGGAAGTTATTTTTATTACAAATATAATTTTGACCCCTAGTTCATTTAAAAGTTTGTCTACAGAGGGCTCTTTCTGGCTCACTAGGACCCAGGGACGCAGGGCTGTGGCCAGGAATCATGCAACCCTATGGACAAAGCAGGTCAATGCTCCCCAGACTCAGGCATTCAGTAGAGTGCTCCCTGGAAGACCCTGGGGACAGTGTGCACAGTGGGGCTGGGGGCCTGAGCCTTTGAGAAACCCCAGCCCTGATTCCTTGGGGACAGAAGAGTAAAGCATGCCGTTCTCTGTTGATAAATCTGCCCCCTGTTTTCCCTAGGGGAGATCCTTGTCCTTCAAGACCTTCCTCATCTGGGTTCTGATCAGCATTTACCAAGGTAAGACAGGCCCTGGTTTTACTGGACCAAAGATTTCTGTTGGTCTTCTCTTAGCAGTATTGTTTTCACCTGCAAGTTAAATTCCAACAGCTTAAGATTTCATCAGCAGTTAAATATTGCCTTCTGTTTATCTTGTAAATTGATAACTCCAGACATGTGGATCGGTATTTTTTAAATGATGCATGTCAGTTAAAAACTGACCTTTTTTTAAAATATGTATATTAGTTGTAGATGGACAGAATGTCTTTATTTTATTTGTTTATTTATATGCGGTGCTGAGGATTGAACCCAGTGCCTCATGCATGCTAAGTGAGCATTCTACCACTGAGCTACAACACCAGCCCCAAAAAACTGACATACTTTTAATCAAATGTTAATCCAGAAAAATTTAACAAGCACTCCTCCCATTATCCCTGCACAATGGCTTTCTTTGATATGTGATGATGACAAGGGCTCAGGAAAGCTGGCTTACACAGCCACATGCCTTAGCCGCTCTGTGGGTGCTCCAGGAAAGTGAGGGTGCTGCAAGTGTGGTTATCCCCCAGCACATAGATTACATGCGGCCTTCGGTGGAGGCGTCCTTCCTGCAGGTGTTGAGATGTCTGTGAGCCTCTGCCTGGCGCTGAGCTGGCTGATGCCACAGTCCAGAGTATGACCAGGCTGTCCATCTGTGTGGGGTGTGTGGGCAGCGTGCTCCCCAGCTGACCTGTGTGCTGTTTTCTAGGAGGTATTCTCATGTTCGGGGCCCTGGTGCTCTTCGAGGCTGAGTTTGTGCACGTGGTGGCCATCTCCTTCACAGCACTGGTCTTGACTGAGCTGCTCATGGTGGCTCTGACCATCAGGACATGGCACTGGCTGATGGTTGTGGCCGAGTTCCTCAGTCTGGGCTGCTATGTGGCCTCCCTCGCCTTTCTAAATGAATATTTTGGTAAGTTTTTGAACATTCTGTTATTGTTACCTCTCAGAACATGGCCTTAAATTGTAGATCACAATAAAACCCATATTAGACAATTTCACAACACAAAATTTATTTTTCTGCAAAGAAAAAATTTCTTGCATTCACCTGTAAAGTTAAGATTTCCATCATCTTGGCTTTAAAAGATGTTGAAGCATCCTCCTTGGCCACTTTATCACACCAGCTCATTTGTCCTCCCCAGAATCTAGGCCTCTTCCAGCTGGAGATTGTGAATGATGGAGACTATGTCAACGGTCAAACACTGGGTTACCCACCTCCAGATTGGTCAGTGGCTGGGAAGACCAAGCATGCTTCCCTCTTAAGGTGTTTAAAATCAGGGCAGAGAGCAAAGAATCATTTAGCATCAGGTCTGACTCGTTTCCCAGAGCCTGTCAAGGCCCTGTCTCCTGGGACAAAGACAGGGGGTAAGACAGTAGCCACTGCCTCCACACTGTACATGAGAGCGTGACACCATGACTGCCTGCAGGTGGCAAGTTGACACTCTTCCTGGTCTGGGCAGAAAGTTCCAGGTCTGCACCCTAGGGAATGTCCCAGGCAGGTCAGCAGTCTATTTAATGTCCCCGGCACTGCAGGTGAGGATGTGAGCCTCTGCTGCTGGCGTGCTGATGTTTGCACCTTGACATAAAGTGTGGGGCCCTCAAAGCACCCAGAATTAAAGCTGCAGTGAGTGAGTGCAGAAGCATGGTGTAGACTGCCACTCTGCTGCTTTGCTTTATGCAGTGGTGAGCATATAGGCAGGAAAAATATTAAAAGTTCATGCTTAAAATTTTTAGAAGTTACACAAAACTCCTGCCTATGGCACATAAGAAAGGGCTTCTTTCTAGTTAGAGTAGCTTAGCTGTTTGTCTTTGGAGAATAAATGTTCGCTGTATTTTTCTGTATGATCATCAACACACATAAATGGGAGCTATAGAGCCCCAACTACATGCTTGGGCAGGACCTGTCCCCTCTGAACCTGCTTCTCTGAGCCAGGCCTGGAGAGTAGCAGCATGTCTAAGTGATATGAACAGGTGCACGGAGCCCCATCGTGCCCCAGGATGACAAGCCTTCAGGGGAGCTGCGTTCTGAGGTAGAGCCCACTTGGAGGTTTAGCTGCAGACCCAGTGGGGCATATCTGGGTGCTTGCTGTTAAGTTATAGGAAGTTAATCACACATCTCAGCTATATTTTCAAGTTGCATGGCAGTAGGTGATAAAATAACAGGGTTAAAGCCAGTCACAAATGCATTTCATACTGACATTTTTGTTGCTTTTTAATGTGTTTCTGTAATCAGTAGCTAACCACCTGAAACTGTCCTGCTGTCTGCTTTAATCGGTCCTTCATGATCTTTACTCCTGTTTTCTCTCGGAACAGGTATAGGCAGAGTATCTTTTGGAGCTTTCTTAGGTAGGTGAAGTTATGATTTCTTTCAAGAGTATAGAAATTTAGAAAAAAAAAAATGTTGATGGAGATACTTATCTGATAACAAAAGTCTTCCCCTGACTTAGTCTTCCCACTGACTCAGACACCACGTGAACCTGGGGGGTTGGGATTGCCTCTGGGTACTTGGTGTCTGAGTGGAAGGCCGGAGGCAAGGGGAGCCACTATGTGTCCCGCCCTAGAACTTTGGCCTTTCACGTTTTTAGTAGCAAAGCTCCTGAAAAGCACTCCCAGGTGTCTCAAAATGTGGGTAAGGTTGCCTGTGGCCTTCTCTTTGGCTTCAGCCCATTGTATGGACAGCAGCTGTTTTCCCTACATTCTTTATTTTTATAAAAGCCCAACTCCTAGTAAGTAGATCTTTCTATCCTTTCTTTCTTTTTTTTTTTTTTTTTTTTTTTGCAATCTAAAAGGCTTCTGCTGTGTGTAGAATGGAACTACAGATGTCAGGTTTTTCCACAAGTCTCTTCTCCTGCGGACTTAAAGCAGCCATCTTTACCCATGCAGTCTCGTTGGGGTGGTGAATAGGCTTGTTCGAGGTGACTGTGAGAGTGAGGATGCCTGGGACTGGTGGGCTGAGAAGCACTTGAGATTGGCGCATCTGAGCGTTCGTGTCGCAGGGACCTGCCAGCTGCCCCAGACCCTGTGTAGCTGGCTCTGCCTCAAGAAGAAGACTGGCCAGGGTAGCCAGACAGAGCAGAGGCCAGTTAACTGGCATCTTCCCCAGAGCCACGTGGCAGTGTGCAAATCCTGCCATAGGCTGCCTGAACCACTAGCCATATATGGTGGTCATGTGCAGCCCCTTCCTAGTGCTCGGCCCCCTGTTCCTTCTGTTGAGAGAAGAACTGTGTGTGCCAGACACAGGTAAATAGCATGCACGAAGACCCTTCAAGGCTGAGTTAGGCCTGCTGGGCGAGGGCGTAGTGCTGGAGTGGAGGCCTGGGGGGTGGCGGGGCAGGTCTGCAGCTGTGGCCTGGGCTGGGAGTCCTGGCAGCTTTCACACTCTGCCTCCTCCCCACAGATGTTGCCTTCATCACGACCGTGCCCTTCCTGTGGAAAGTGTCGGCCATCACTGTGGTCAGCTGCCTTCCACTCTACGTCCTCAAGTACTTGAAGCGCAAGCTCTCTCCTCCCAGCTACTCCAAGCTGAGCTCCTGAGCGGTCGGCAGCTGCCAGAGGCCTCCAGGCACCGTAGGCCTCTCAGCTGGCTCCTGTGGGAGGTGGGAGGTAGGGGGCTGGGGCCTGCCCTTTCCTCTTTGATGTCCACTGAGGCAGCACGGGGCTTCCACTGGAAAGGAGTCTTGTTCCTTCCCTGCTACTGTAAAGGATTTGCCCTTCTGAGAGCTGGCAGTGGTTTCTGCAGCTCCCCAGCACTCGGGTTCTTCTTTGATGTGGAATGTGAAAGCCACTCCCCTGCACAATAAAGTCTGCACACTGGGGAAGCTTGTCTGCCCTGCAGCCACCCTTGCCATCGCCCACGGCCATGATGAGCCTCCAGACTCCTGCAGGGCTCTCTGCTGGGCACTCACGTGGTTGTATGTTCTTGCATAGAGTGTGCTCCTCCCAGAAAAACCCAGGTGACAGATGGTGTGACATCTCTGATTGCAGTTACATTGCCGCTGGGAATGGAGCCATTTGTCAAAGGCATTGCTGCTCCATAGTGTGTCCATACTCCATGTCCTCTCATGTCTGCAAAAATCACACTCAGAAAGAGGTTTTGCTGTGTAGCAGGTGTCCCTGGGGGACTTGTGATACACACACATGTGCTGGCGCTAGGGTGGAAGAGCCCCCCAGCCCAGGCTTCAGGAGGTGTCCACATGTCCACCAGCAGCTCCCTGGAGTGCCATGGCCCTGCTGCTGGTGTTCAGGTAGACGAGCCTGTGGGCCAGGGCTTGGTCCTCGCAACTGCCCCAGCTCTGTGCCCTTCTCAGGGTGTTTCATGAGCCCTCCAGGGAGCTTGCTGGCGAGCACCTGGCCTCTTACAGGAAGGAGTCGATGGTTTTCTAGAACAGTCTGCAGTCCTCTGCACCAGGTGTCTTATGCACCACACTGTTCTTCACCTTGAGCACCCACTGAATGTAACCCCACCATCCTTGTGCAATGCCCACCCATTGAGGGCAGCACCGTGGGGGTGGCCCCCAACAAGCCCTGTGTCTGTGGTGCCACCTCCTCCTAGGCTTATGTCAGTGCTGCTTTTCAAAGGAGAGGCTCAGTGCCACAATAAAGTGTATTCCTTCCCATATATCGTCACATGTGCCTTTTGGATCACATGCCTGTGGCAGGTTATCTTTGGATGCCTGAGCATTCAGAATTCCCAGGTGGACCTGGGACCAGAGAATGCTGTTTCTCAAATCCCCCACAAGGTGTCACTGTTTTGCCAGTTTCTCCAGCAGCGTCCGGTCTGGGGCTGCCAGGCTGGAGGAGTGTGCTGAGCTGCAGGAGCCTGCAGACACCCACCGTCTTGGTGGATTGGGAGTTCATGCCCCTGCCCTTTCTTTCACACAATTTGAGTTAAGGGCATTGGGTTCACAGGAATGCCGCGGCCTGTGTGCTGACGTGGCATCACTCATGGATCTGGGTACAGAATACCAAGTTCAGATTAGACATTTCTTGCCTCTGCTGTTTTTAAAATAAAACAAACACCCACGTGGGAGGTTGACTAACACTTGTAACAGTTGACTAACACTTGTAACAGAAAATCTAAATACTGTGAGCCTTTGGAATAGCATTTTTGCACATCTTTAAATAAAACATGAGGCTTTTGTGAGCCTTAGATACAGAGAGTAAGGAGAAATGGCCAAATATGAGTTTCTAGAAATCAGAATGTGTGAAGTCAAAGCCCTCTGTGAAGCGAGGAGAATCACTGCAAAATGCGGCTTCTGGGGCTAAATGAGGCCATTCACAGGAAGGAAGCAGCCGGCAGACACCTGGCACATGGTAAGCTGCTCAGAGGGAGTTTGTGATATTGGTTCTGATAGATGGGACAAAATAATTGCCTAATAAAGGGTCTCTGGATCTCGTCCAGCTCAGGTTTAGGAACCAGCTCAAGAGGGCAATGGTGCCCTCGGGCGGGTGAGGACTAGTTTGTGGAACAACCTCATTGTGTCCTGAGTTCTTCAGCTGCATCTGTCAGAGGTTCTCTAGCCGAGCCTCCTGCTTGTAAGATGCTGCCCAGCCCCCTCAAGGCCTCTGGAGGACCCCACTCTTGTCTTGGAGCACAGGAAGGCCATCTAGATGGTTCAGGGTTGACCTCAACCCTCCTCCATCAGAAGCTTCATAGGAGAGGAGATTGCTCTCAGCACAGGAGTCTCAAGTGCCCACTGTGTGTCAGGTGCATTTAGGGACATGGCAAATGTGGCCCTGCAGGGGAAAGCCGACATGGAGATGAGAGTTAAGGGACTGCCAGGACAGTCTAGAGGAGACTCCTCAGAGAGGTAGGGTTGATGCTGAGACCAGAGAAGAAAGTAGCCACTTGTGCAGAGACAGGGAAGAGACCTGTGTTCAATGCAGGTGGGGCAGGGCAGGTGGGGTAGAGTGCAGACAGGAAGGCCAAGTGGGCAAGTAGGTGACAGGAGAGGGGCCAGGGTGGAGTGGGCAGGCTGGTGGGTGGACTCTGCTGCTGCTCTCCACACCTCATCCTCCTTTAGGCTTGCGACCATCTTGCATTTTTATCCAGTGTTTCTAAATCAGAGGGCAACACCACGTTCCTAAAGCCTGTACCACCCCCCATGGAGCCAAAACAGGTCGAGTAAGGGGTCACATGCACCCTTCCTGTACCGGTAAGGGCCCTACGAAGAGCCTACAGTGGAAAGACACACTCACTGCTCCACCTCTAAGGCCTAGGGCACTGTCTTCATGGAGCAGCTGAGCAAGTCCAGATTCGCATCTGTGGGAAGATGGGGACAGTGTCGTGGGTGAAAAATCACTTTCCTAAATGCAGTGGATGCTTAGCCAAAGGCAGATTATCAGGCTGCATAAAAAGCAAAACTAACCACGTGCTGCGTACAGAGAGAAATGCCATAAATACGGAGGGAGACAGTAAGAGCAGCAGGCTGGGGCAGGTGGAGCCTGCCGACAGGAGGCGCTCAGAGCCAGTGCCCCGCAACACCATTTCTGAGGACCCTCAAGCTGAAGGCGTCCCTGCAGGCAGCACACACTGGACAGGGTCTGCAGGGGAATGGAGTGAGGAAAGCTGCGGCCGCAGAGTCAGTCTGCTGTGGGACACCAGTTGCTGTCCTGTGTGGCTGCATCCTCCATGCCCTGTGTCAGAAACAGCTGCACAGAAACCCCAGACCTTGCTGACTGAGGGACCCTGCGCCCAGCTACTGCAGTGCGCCCACCAAGGCAGCCAGGTACTGGGTCGACAGGCACCAGAGAACCGGGAATCACATGGCTCACTTACGGAGGGCTCGTGGGTCGAGGAAAACATGATGGGAGAAATTCTAACCAATTCCGACTTAATGAAAATGTCAAGATTTGAGAGTTTCTTAAAGGAAACTTACAGATCTAAATGCTTATGTCAAAAAATAGAAAGGTCCTAAGATCAACGTGTAGACTTCTACTTTGGGAAGCTAGAAAAAGGGTAACAGTGAGCCCAAAGCAAGTAGGAGGCAAGAAGCAAAAATAAATAAACAAAAGTGAGTATCAACAAAACGGAGCACAGATGAACAGCAGGAGTCTAGGAATCCAAGGCTAGCTTGGTGAAAACCCAACCTCTGCCAGATGGACGAAGACAAAGGTACTGATGTTCAAAGGTACAAAGGTTTCCATCACAGAAAGTCGCCCTGGAGGAGGAAAGGTCAGGTTTGCTCCAGGTTTCACAGTTGGCTGTTGCCTTTGGGCCTGTGGGGAGGCAGAACATCACGGCAGTCAGCACGAGGGGGAGCAAAGCTCTTCTCTTTGTGGCAGCTGTGAAGCCGAGGAGGGAGGAGTGGTCGGGGTCCCTGTGTCCTTCCTGTCCTGTCCCCAGTGACCTCCCTCACTGCCTTCCACTAGACCCCCTTCGGCAGCTTCCACCTCTCCCCGTAATGCCACCTGCTGGAGACCCAGCCTTGGACACCTGCGCCTTTGGGGGACATTTAAGGTTCACCCAGAACGGTCAGTGTCTTGGGGGCCTTTGGGGTGGTGTGACTACAAGGGACAGCAGGAGGGGCTGTGTCTGGGTGCTGCAAGGGCAACAGCTCCTGCACCTGCAGGCTCCCACTCGCGACTTCACACGTGGGCCAGAGTAGGGACCCTCCCCGCAGCTCACATGTGTTTTGAAACTTGCTGTGAACCTGTATTCACAGAAGTTTTCAGAGTGCCGTGGCTGTCTGTGGGTTGAGGACCAGATGGGGAAAGGCCTGGCACCGAGAGCAGGCTAGGCCAGGGGCTGCGACTGCTCAGATCAAGCCCTCAGCTTCTTCTGGGAGGAGACCAGCTGACAGCAGTCTCTTCACCTTGAGGGTGGGTCTGTCCTGGGGCAAGCTGCCTGGAGTTGTGGCCTGTCCTCTGAACCCAGCGTGGTATCACAGTGAGTTTTGGTGGTACCATGCAGTCTGCACATGGCCCTCACTGTGGGTTGGGCTTGTGGCCAAGCCATCCCCCAGGCAGAAAGGCCCTGCACCTAGCCTCCATATGGTTAAGGACAAAGGGTCTCTCCAGGGTCCCCAAGGGTAAAGGAGGTACCACTGGGATAGCTTGGGTGTTGGGGTACCCACGTGGCCTGCAACCCAGGGGACAGCAGCACAGAAACTGGACCTGGCTCTCTTGTTTCCACAGCTCCTGGGTCTTAGTGACAGTTGAGGCACAGGGATGACAGAGACCTGAGGATGGGGACCGAGAGTACAGCTTATAGAGGACAAGAAGTCTGTACTGTGCTGTGCTGCCTCTAGGGCTCAGCTGGGAGTCAGCTTTTGGTAGCCTGCGCATACACTGAGAGACCACTCCTAGTGCCCTGGCAAGGCAGGACCTGCTCTCCCTGTCTCCTGTCAGGTCTTGTGCCCGACTGGCCCAGCTGCCACCACTGGCTAAGATCTGCTGCCCCTCACTCACCTGGAAAATCACTTCTCACTATCCAACCTTCCTGAGGTTTTAGGCACGTTGGCCACCAGGGACCATGCAAGCCACATTGTAAGGTGGCATGCCAGAAAAGTCACCTTGTGTTCCTGGGGCCACCCTGAGAAAGAAGAAGGGTTTCCCTACCATCCCTGCAGCCCTGCCCTGAATTTAGAGTCTGCTGGAGCCTGCCTCTCCTCAGAGCACCCTTGGACATCCTTAAGGGTGGGACTGGCCTTTTCAACCTTCCTGCCTCTTCTAGAGGACAGTGTGGTGCCCTGGATACGCTCAGAGGCACTGGATCAGTGGCAGTGGGGAAACTGAGGCATGGAGAAGATTCCCCAGAGCAAGGAAACAGCCAACCTGGATTCCAGGACACTCTGTGTTTGGCTGTGTGGACCTGGCTGAGCCCATCACCCTGTTTCCCAAGTCATGAGGTTATGTCCCTGCAGGTCACCCAGCTCCCTCTGCACAGGTCTCCAGTCACTTGGAAAAGACCTGATGCTCCAAGAGCCCCACAAGAGACAGCCACTTAGTTCCCCTGGCAGGGACCAGCCCAGCCACCACCACCAAACGCCCTAGACAGCAGGGCTCTCACCCAGCCTCTCTTCTCCTCTGAGCAGAAACTAGCCTGTGTCTCTGTGAAAACTGCTCGTTTGGGGAAAAGTTCAGGCTTTCAGAAATATATTGAGACCCCCATATTCCCCTCAGCTCCTGCAAACAGGCGGACCTTGTCCAGTGCAGCAGACCTCCTTAGGCCTGCTGTCCACTCAGCCCTGTGGCCAAGCCCCATCTGGGAGGTTCCTGTGGGCACTGCCTTGAGGACAGGACTGGAAGGGCCATTGGAGGAAAGGTACCTAGTTCTAGCTTCTGGGCGGGCACATGACACACACAGACTTGTGTCCTTGTCGGGCCATGTCCATAACCCAGATTTGGAGCTACCTTGAGGCTGAACAAATTCCCTCTTTCCAATCCATTGTGCCCAATTTTAGCGTCCACTAGTGTCCCTGGGGTCCTCTGCAGTCCACCTTTGTACTGAGCACAGGTGTGATTCCCAACATCTCCAGGAGGGGGTGCTAGAAGACAAGAAACAGGTCCACCAGGCAGCCCTAGAGAGGTGGCACAGGCTCCACCAAGGGAGTCCTGGATGCAGGGTTCCTGGGCAGGGTTTGCTCTGGCTGAGAACATACCTACCCACAGGCACTAGTGTACACAGTGCCGCTGTTTTGCCTGAATGGGGAGCCTGATCCCCTCATCAGTAGAGCCCCCAGTGTCCAGGGTGCTGGTGCCCGGTGTGTCCAGAGAGCACAGTGGCTGCAGCCTGGATAGATGGGCTTGGGCAGGCTGCAGGGGCTGCACCAAACTCAAACTTGGCCACAAGGTCCTGTGTGCCTCTGGGGTTGGTGGCCCAGGAGACACTGGCAAAGGCCAAGGGGTCCCAGAAAGATGTGTTTGTATTCATTTTGCAGCATCATGAACGCAGTAGTAATAACAGACCTTTCCAGACCTTGTCATCGTGACTTTAGATCTGGAAGGAAAATGGAAGTCCTCCTGTCCCATTTACAGTGTTTCCAAGAACTCTTGTACTTTCAGCTCCTTCCCCACCCCTGGACCCCGAGGGCACTGGTGGCCAGCACAACTGGTGAGCTGCAGTTCCTGCACTGGCCTGGATGCAGAGACCTCCTGTGCAGATCTAGAAATGCGAGTTCAGCATCAGGATCCCAAGTTCTTGTAAAAGTCATACCCTGAGGGAGGTGGACTCAGTCTCATGCAGGAGCTGCATCTTGCTTGCTTCTCTTTTGCTAATAAAGAAAGTGAGGCTATAAAATCAAGTGTAGATCAAAGTCAGAAGTCTGGGTTTTTATGTGAAATTGGAGTGTAGAGGTGTTGACTCTTGCTGTGTTTGTAGTCTGGGAAGCCCAGGAGCCCTCTTGGCTCACAGAAGCACTGTCCACCTGTCCAGAGCATTCTGCACGGCTGTGACTCAGGTTTTCCTGGTGAGCGTGGTCTGTGTTTGCAGACATGCCACATGAGCAGGGCTCTGTGAGCACGTGCAAGCCTCTCTTGCAAGAGCGTCCAGGGACTCAGACTCAGGAAGGGGATGCCATGATCCTCACTGATTTTCCCAAGCCAGAGGTGACACTGGCAGCCTCCCACAAGGTCACCTAGCCAATCAAAACTAGCTTTGGGGTCATCCAGCTGATCAAGGTTCTCACAGGGTGGGGACTTTCAGTGTCAGCCCACAAGCCCCTGGAAGTGGGAGGCCAAACACCCCAAGGAGGAAAATGTCAGCAAGTCCTGAGGGGCCTGACCAGGCCCTGCCCTCCTTGCTGCTCTGCTTGGGCTCTGCCTGTAGGTCAGAGTGGAATCGGGTCACAGTGGGCGAGGACCATTTCCTCTCAGTTGTGCAGCTGCCTCCCACCTCCCTTGAGGATGCTGTCGGTTGTCCGCATTTCTTCCTCTGAGGAGTGCTTCTGTAGTCCCCAGAGTTGTGGACCGTGTTCTGCATGCAGGTCCTCGAGAGGAAGCACAGCCAGTGGCTGTGGGAGTCGGTGTCACACACACAGCAGGTCCCACAGCACCAAGAGCTCCAGCTCCAGGTTCCACAGTGGGTACTGGCACCCACCATGGGGCACTCCGTGGGTGGGTGCAGGCTGCGGGGCTTTCGGCCCACATTGTTCTGCTGTGGACCCTGGGCGCCTGCACAGGGCTGAGTGGATGCCCCATCAAGGTGTGCGGGGGGCCTGTGGACCAAACTTCCTGCCACCCCAGCTGACGGTGTCCTGATGTGTGTGGAGAGCACAGTGGCTACAGCCTGGACACGTGGGCTTGGGCAGGCTGCAGGCTTGTCCTTGGCTGGCTGTGTCCTTCAGGTGGGAGCCTGCAGGCGGGTTTCTACAGGTGGGGTGCTCCAAGTAGGCCACCCGGGCGGATGTGAGTGAGTCTGTGACCGGAAACAGACTTTAGGGGACAGGAGTGGGAGGGATAGTGCCTTCTCAGGGGCTCTGGCATCTGTCTCCACCCCACCCCTGGGACCCCGGCAGTTCTCGCTGTGTCCACCCCACCCCTGGGACCCCGGCAGTTCTCGCTGTGTCCACCCCACCCCTGGGACCCCGGCAGTTCTCACTGTGTCCACCCCAGTTCACCCTCACGAGGGTGGGGCTCTACCCTGGGCCTCCTTGGTCACCCGTCCGTCAGTCTGTGGGAAAGAAGGAGGAGCACAGGCACTGAGAGGATGCAGGCTGGGCTGCGTGAGAGCCCTAGCCTGGGCTAGCTTCCTCTGCCCTTCCAAGGGCTGTCTGTACTTGGTGGCTCTAAGGCCTAGGCACAGAGATGCCACATGGGGACAAATGGAGTGTCAGACACAAGCCAAAGAGGACAGGAGGAAGACACCAGGGAAATGGGCACAGAGTGACTGAAGAGGGGGCCTCCAGCTAGGAGCTGTAGCTCCGGGAAATCTCACAGTGCTCTGAAACTCAGACTTAATGGGCTGGCACCACGGGGAGCCAGGAGATGTGGGAAGAGGTGTGGTGGAATTGGGGGATGCAAGATATCTAAGTGGGGGCAAAGGACCCTGAAGTGCCAGAACCCAGGCATGGCCAGTGTCAAGATGCCCCTGCTGCCCCTGCCCCTAGGCTGACTCTCACCCCTCACCAAAGTGACTGCTGTCACTCCTCTCAGGTCCACCTCGGTTTCCTTCAAGGACCAGGCATCTACTTCTGCCCCTTCTAGGCCCTTCCAGTCCCCAACCCCCATCACGGACCACACAGGGGCTCCAGGACACCCCTCACCCCTCAGATACCCAGCCTAAATATCCTTGGCTCGGGGACCATGGACTCCCAGGCCAGGCTATCTCCTGCACGCTCCCTCCAGAGCCTGCAGCTCAGGGAATCCACACAGGAAGAGCACAAGGGCCACAACCATGAGGGGAAGGTGATATGTCCTCAGTGGAACTGTGACTGTGAGTAGCCATGTCCTCTAGGCCCAGTGGTCACTGAGCTCAGCACCCCAGCACCAGCAATAGTGGCCGCCAAGACCTTCTCCTGTCCCACCAACAGGTGATCTGCTGGGCCTGACCTGCTGCAAGTGTGGAAAGACACATTACTTGTCCTCCAGCCTCTTGGGACACTTGAAGGTTAGGGCTCAATAAGGTGAATGAGAACTGAAATCCCAGGTCCACAGGAAGTAGACAGGGCACTGGGCATCAGTGGTCTACATGGGAGAGGGACAGAGACAGGGAGACAGTCAACTACAGAGACACGAGGGCTATTGGCCAGCTGGATGGTTTCTCTCTCCCTTGGCACCTGGGTCAGTGGTGGAGGAACCCCACGGGGGTCACCTGTAGGCAGCAGAGGCTTCTCCCAGAGCCTGGTAGAAACTGCCTCTGCCTGCAATGGAGCTCCAGGCGGAAGCCCAGCAGGAGCCCCTCCCGCACAGCAGAACTGGGAGCCCAAGGGCCCAAGGACTTGCACCCAAGTTCTCAGTGGCATCGTTCAGATAAAGTGAGTGGAGATGGCCATTTCTCCACATCAGGTGAATGGACAGCTGGGCATGCTGGGCACACCTGTGGTTCCAGCTGTTCAGGAGGCAGGGTCAAGTGAGCCCAGGAGGTCAAGGCCAGCCTGGGCCACATAGCAAGACCCT
Organism: Marmota flaviventris; assembly: GCF_047511675.1. Taxonomy (NCBI): domain Eukaryota; kingdom Metazoa; phylum Chordata; class Mammalia; order Rodentia; family Sciuridae; genus Marmota; species Marmota flaviventris. The sequence continues at coordinate 656,972 of NC_092513.1, read as the reverse complement.
GTCTCAAAATACATAAGAAGGAAAAACAGGAAAACAGATGGATGAACAAAACAGGGTGCCGGCCCACTGGACTGTCACTGCGCCTCAGGAGGGAAATCGGACACACAGGTACAGCACGTGAGAACCCTGGGGACTCTGCAGATGGATAAGTGCTGCACAGCTCACTCCCAGGAGGTCCAAGAGACAGCAAAGCGGAGCAGAGCTGGGGCAGCGCAGCCGTCGGTGCACAGAGGGGGCAGTTTCAGTTTGGGAAGATGAGAGAGTCCTGGAAACAGATATGGTGATGGCTGCACAGAAGTGTGAGTGCACCTGGTGCATCATGCACTTAGGAAATGGCTAAAATGACACATTGTATGCTAGGGACATCTTACCAGAACTTTAGAAAAGAAAACCCTTTTTAAAAAGGGGCTGTTTGAGTAGGGGAGGAGAGCAGGTGGAGGCCAGGGGTAGGCTCTGCCTCTGCCTGAGCCCAGGCGGGGCTGCAGGGCAGCCCTGGGCTTGCTGGGTCTGGGATGGACGCATCGCTGTGGAGAGGTTTATGTTCATCTACACTTTGGCCAGATGCCACTTCCTGTTTCTAAGAAGAAAGAAAGTCCTGAGCAGGATTATAAAAAGCTCCCCATCTTCCTGGACATCAAACAGCCCCAACACAGCATCTTGATGGGTTCAGTGTAAATGAATCAGAAACACATGGATTAAATTTCCCTTGAAATTCACTCCAGTTTAAAAATTAATGGAAAAAGTGCCTGGCAAAACTTGTTTAGAGCTTTATTGAACCAAAACACTTTAAAAATAGTTTGGGAAGTTGGGCAAACCCAAGTTGTGGCTGGGCCCTTCACCAGGACAGATTCTGCCGTGTCTCGCCAGGCTGGGGGTGCTCCTGGGGCAGCCAGTGCCCCACGAATGGCACATGGCTCTCCAGCAGAGAAAATCCCATGGCACGCATGAAAAATGAAGTCGTTTGGTATCTGAAAGGAAAAAAAAAAAAATGGAAAGAACAGCCTCATTACCTAAGGCTGGGGGCAGAAATGGCTTACTTTGGGTTGTTACTTAATTAAGAGATTTAGGTAAACAGTGTTTTAAAGAAAGTTACAATGTTGCCATCAGAAAACTCTTTGCTACTCCTTCTATTATTTTGGTTATGGAAAACAGTTGCAAGTTAGCAGGGACTGGGACATGTCTGAAATCCTGCTGGGCTGTTGTAAGGAGCATCCTGCAGGCCAGGAAGTGACCCGGGAGCCCAGTGCTCCAGGCACATTATAGATGGTGTTTGGTAACTGCCAGTTCTTGTTTGGGCAGCACTGTGCAGAGAAGACGAGGCTGTCCCCAAGAGCAGAGGTCTTTGGCCTTGGCCTTTGTGTGGATTCCTAAGTCCTAAGTAAACCTGGGCACAAGGGCAGAGCTCTGTGGCTGGGACGGCAGGGCCGCAGGGCCTGGGGGCTGGGTCTCAGACGGCTCCGTTTGCACCCTGGTGTGGAAGCTCTCTGTCGTAACCCCATTAGCCAGCCCATGCATGCCCCAAGAGTGTCAGCTTAGCCTATCTGTGTTTTCTGTGAGAAATCAAAGTAAAATAGGACCGTTTCCTGCTCTGCATGTCATGGGGCCCAGGGGAACACAACTGGACCCGAGGTCTGTCTTTCTGCCCACCTTTCTCCTCATAACTGGTCAGAGAGCCGCTCACTCCTTGGGCCTGTAGAGCTGCCCTCTCCCCACCCTTGGGGGGAATTCGTTCTACACCAGGTGAACGGCTCAGAGGCGCCTCCCAGCCTTGCTGGGTTCTGCCCTGGTGCTGCTCTCTTTCTCAGCCTCCACATCAGACAGCTTCCCTAGGACAGGCCCGGGAGCCTCAGGTCCTGTCCCCAAGACCTCCTGGGCAGGAGCTCCAGGAAAACACCAGGCCCGAGTGCCTGGTCTCAGTCGGGCACCACCCCAGGCTGCAGTAGGCAGTGGGGCAGTCCTCTGACTCCATTTGGAGTTTGAGCCAGGCAAACAGGGGTCCTTGAGCAAAGGTCATCTCTGACAATGCGCTGCTGTGCCGAGAAGGAGTGACCTGGATTTGTGTCCACACAGGGGTCTGACACAGAAGGGCATGTCCCCCGTGGTCCTTGTAGCTGGAACTCTGAAGGAGCACTAAGTAGGATGTGTCCAGGCCCCATGAGGAAGGCATGTAGGAAAGGACAGAGTACCCTGTGATGCGTCATGGAGTGGTGATCTATTTTTCATAACTGTCATGAAATACCTGAGGAAAGCTAACTTTAAAAAGGAAAGAAGTTTGTTTTGCTCATGGTTCTGGAGGTTCAAGGTGGAGGGGCCTCATCTAGTGCCTTCTTGCTGTTCAGAGGCCCAAGTTGGCATAGGGCATCACAAGGCTGAGACTGATCCTCTGCTCCCAGAGCCACCAGAGCCTGGGCTGAGGGCCTCATCCCATCCCAGCCCTCCCAACGGCCACCTTTGCACCAGGTGGAGGACGCAGTTCCTCCCTCAAGTACCTGTGGGGGATGCTCAGACCACGTCCATGCTGTAGTGCATGGTAACTGGGAAGGGAATGAAGCCAGTCCATGTGTGGGAATTCCACAGTGGGTGGCTTAAGCCAAAAGAAAGTCACCATCTTATAGATCTGGAGGTCAGGAGTTCAAAACCAGGGGCCAGCAGGGCCACTCGCCCTGAGGGTCCTGTAGAGGAGTGTCTTCCTGCCTCTCCAGCTCTTGGCTCTCTTGGTGGCCCTTGCCCGACAGGACATAGCTCCAGGGTGCCTCTGTCCGCACAGGGCATCGCCTTTGTGCCCCTGCCTCTCCCCTTATAAGGACACCTGTCATTTGGGGGACCCAGTGACCTCCCTTAACTACCACACCTGCAAGACCCTACTTGCAGACAAGGCCATGTCGCAGGTGACGCGGCCAGGCCCTCAGTGTGTTTCCAGAGGACAGGGTTCCACACACGGCTTGGCTCTGAGGCAGCTGTCGGTGAGCACCACACCACCCAGCCTCACAGCAGCCCGAGGGGAGGGCGGTCCCTGGTGCCTGTTGGTGTAGGAAACTGAATCCAACACAGCTGCAGGGGACCAGCCCATGAAGGAGAACTGGTGGAGTCGCTTAAAAACACAAGCCCCCATAGCCTCTGGAAATGGACCCAGATGCAAGCAGTAAACAAAGACACTGCTGCTGAGAACCCACGCGAGCCTGTGACATCGGAACCACATCATGTCCCAGCCCAGTGAGTGCAGACTCCACTCCCTTGGTCAGCCATGGGCAGACACAACAGTCCCCTGCACAGCTCCCCCGCGAGGGGCCCCTCCTGTCCCTCTGCTCTGGTCTCCCAGTCTCCACCCCAAGGCAGCCTGGGCCGAGGGTGTGGGGCACCGAGAAGATGGTCTGATGGCTGGCCCAGCTCAGGAGGCAACGTCTCCAGGTCGGGGAAGGCAAGCCGAGAGGGTCTCAGGAGGCTGCTCCCACAGTGCTCAGGGGTGTAGGGCTGTCAGCCCGACTGAAGCATCGGTTTAAACACAGCAGAAATGCCAGCGCGAATGACCAGATGCTGGATTTACAAGAAAAGACTTAAACCATCCACAGAAAACACATGCAGCTCTAAAGTGAGGCCTCACTGACAAGTGAAAAAGTGTGATGATGGTATCACACTAAAGACCATCAGGAAAGAGATGAAAACACACAAAAGAACCAAGTGGACCTGGAGTTGAAAGGAGGGAAGGGTTATAAGTCAGCGAGGGCCTTTCCGGGAGGAGTCGGCCACGGAGGAAGAAGGAGTCAACCTGAAGCATGTCTCCAGAGATCTCGAAAATCCAAGAGCACCTCGGAGAAGTGAGGTGTGCTCCCGGGCCTGCCTGCCTGCCCATCGTGACCGCACCAGACAGAAAGAGAGTAGAGAAGGAGAAAAAATGCTGGAGGCAGCAATGGCTGAAAATGACACAAACACGTTGAAAAACAACCTACCTGTCCAGGAAGCTCGGTGATCCCCAGGTAAACTCAGACCCACAACCAACACATAGTAAAAACGCTGCAGGTCAAGGACAAGGAGAAAAGTCTCAAAAGCAGAGAAGAGAAAATGGCTTGTCGCTCCCAAGAGAACTCAAATAAGGCTAACATCTGACTTCTAAGCAGAAACTACTGAGGTTAGAAGCCACGGAGATAACATACCAAAGTGCTCCAAGAAAAAAATATGTGCACCAAGAATCCTACCCTCGAGCTTTCTTCCTGAAGCTAAGGTGAAGTAAAGAGTATCCAGAGAAACAAAAACTGAGAATCTGTTGCTAGCAGACCCACCTTGCAAAAAATCCAAGAAGTTCTAGAGGCTAGGCCAGGAAAGCCTGTTTGGTGATCTAAACCACAGGAAGCAGGGCCACTAAAGGCAATTGTGTGATTTTGTAAAATGGCTTAAGTGCATATTTTCTCTTTTCTCCTCAAAACTCACTTAAAAAGCAATTGTATAAAATGTGTATAGAACGTAGTGTGGGCCTGTCACTTACAAAAACCTAGTAGATGTGTAATACATTTTCCAATAACACCACCAGGGAGGTGGGAGGCACACACAGCACCTGGACAAAGGGGACTGCTGCAGACGGTGAAATGATAATGGCCGCAGGCATTGTTGGGCTGGTGACACTGTGCTCATGATGCTGAGGAACAGAGCTCTGTAAGGGGGACAAGGAAGTAGAGCCCCATAGAAATACTGTTCCTTTACGTCACTGGAACTGAGCTCGTGCAAATGAATCTAAGGCTGATGGTAGAGCTAAGTACATATGGTCAACACAAGAGCAACCACTGAAGAGATGGTGAAAACATATGGAAAAAATAAATAAAAAGCTACATTATGAAACATTCACTTAATGCAAAGAAAGCAATAAGGAGGACTGGAGGGGAAAGATGTGAAGACACTAGGAAACAAAAAGAGAATCCAGCTGTACAACGTGAGATCCAGGCCAGGCCAGCAGCTGTGAGACTGGGTTAGAACATGCAGCTTCATGCTGCCTCCGGGCACACGTTAGGCACACTGAGAGGCTGGGAAAGACATGCCCTGCAAACAGTGCCAGCAGAGGAGCTGGGGTGCGACACTCATGTCACACAGATGGAAACAGAGGCATCACTAGAGAATGCTATGGAGCCGAATGTCCCCTAAAAGCCCTGGAGTGGAAGGCTTTGCCCTACGGTGATTCTATGGGAGGCAGTGGAGCCTTTGAGAGTTGAGGGGTCTTTAGGTCATTGAGGCTGTGCCCTTGGAGGGAATAGTGGGGCCCTAGCCTCTCTCTCTTTTTCTTTTGCTTCACTGCCAAGGTGAGCAACTCACTCCACCACATGCTCCTGCCATGAAGTACTGCCTTGTCACAGCCTCAAAGCAATTGGGCTGCTTGATCATGAACAAGAGCCTCCAAAACTGTAAGCCAAAATAAACCTTTTATCTTTATAAGTTATTTCTTGAGCAGCAGAATAAACTGGCGAGGCTCATAGCAGACACCCTAGAGCTCCCACCCAGCAAAGCCAAAGGCACACCTTACTCAGGGGCACAAGACACTCTTCAGGACGGGCCTCATGCTAGGCTACAAACAGGTGCCAGTTGTCTGAGGGAAAGGCTCTTGACCAGCACAAAGGCAAGGGGAAGGCACACAAAGGCTTGTGGAAGAGGTGGTGAGGACCTGGGGAGACGGCTGCAGGAAAGCCAGGGTGTGTCTAGCAAGTGCCAGCTGTGGACTCTGTGGAGGGGTAAGGGGTGGGCAGGGTAACCAGGAGCATGGTGAAGAGCTGCTGCACACCACTCCAGGCCGGCCATGCATGTGGAGGGTGAAGGACATCAGGTGCCAAGCTGAGCAGCTCCGTCTTGATCCTGAGGTCCTGGACAAAAGCCAGAGCGGGGGGAATGGATTCACTGACTGCTGCAGGACACGTCAGACCTTCTGTTAGCCATCTGTCCATCACCGAGACAGAATACCTGATGCACATCAAGTTAAATCACATGTTTCCGTGGTATCAGAGACTTCAGTCCATGGCCCGGGCTCTGCTGCTTCTGAGCCTCTGGTGATGAAGCATGTCATGGTGGGTATGCACACAGAGCTGCTCCTCTCATGCTGTCTGGGACGCAGAGGAGGAGGCTTTGGGTCCCCATTCTCTCCAAGGACCCACCCCCGGTGACCTAAAATCTCCCTCTAGGCCCACCTCCAAATGTTTCCCCATTTCCCAATAGTACTATGGGCTGGGGCCACACCTCCAACAGACTGCCTCTGAAGACATTCAAGGTCCAACCACAGCAGACCCGGGGACAGTACATGACATGAGTAGTGGGCTGACATAGGCAGAGACCAATGAAGAAGGCTTCAGCACCAATCCAGGAAGACGGACAATTGAAGAGATGTTCCCCAAGTTGAAGCAGAGTGAAGGATCTCTGAATCCCAAATTTATGGCTCAGTGAGAACACCCTATTATCTGAAGGTGCTGACACAGGTGGATCACCAAAGGGGCCCTTCTTTCTCAGCTCAACCACAGCTGTAAGACTTGCATTGGCTTTTTAAAATGTCAGCACTTTACTTAAAAGTAAGCTGCCTGAGGTGTGGCTCAACGATACAGAAGTTAGCCTGCAGCAGGCCCTGGATTCAGACTTCAGCAGCATTAAAAGAAAAAAAAAAAAATTAACTTCCTAAGAATTTGGTTTGATATTTCATTCTACTCCAGGTTCTGGCTAATAGCCCATGTTCCACGTTGACTTCTGGACATGACAGACTTTAGGCCTCTGGTGCTATCAGGAAGAAAAGAAGTGAACCCACCCTTGCTATCTATCTTAGAACTCCAGCCAGAGGCTCCAAGGGCATTGGGGTGGAATTTTAAAGAGACCCTGTGGCTCAGAATGTCGCTCCGAGAGACAAGATACAGTAAAGCTCCATGTGACCTTCACCAGCCTGTGGATCAGCGGTTCAGGGGCAAGGAGCCGCTGGCCCTGCGCACCCATCCGCCAAGCCCTGCGTGGAGGCCCCGGCGGCTGCAGGGTCCCCAGCAGCTCCCAGGGCAGGAGCGCCAGCTCTGTAGGGCCGCGGTGGCGCGGCCGGGCCGGGCTCAGATCCCCAGGCCTGGGCTGGCAACGCCCCCACGCGGATGGGGTCCGGTAACTGCAGCCTTTCCCCCGCGGGTTTAGGAACCCGAGCAGCGGCGAGTCTCTAGAAAACGTTGGGCCGCTGGAGGCAGATCCAAGTGCGCTCCAGGGGAAAGGATCTGGCTTCCAAAGATTTCCAAACTGGTAAGTGTCTAGGGGTGATTCTCCCCAATAATCCACAGAAACAACAGTAACCTAAAAATAGTCTTGTTTTCTGTCCTAAGCTTCTTTTAACCTTGTTAGTCATCACCAATTCTTAAAATAAAATCCGTGTAACGTCTCTCCTAGTAGCAGCTATAAACAAACCCCCGAGAGCAGGCCGGAGGAAGAGGAAAGGAGGCGGAAGGGCCGCGCCGGGAGCGCAGGACCCAGGCCGGTGTCGGTGGTGGCCGCAGGGCCAGCGCACAGCAGTGAGCTGGCCGCGCGCCGCGCGCCGCCCCTCGGAACTCCAGCGCCCTGGCGCGCCGCCACCGTGGTCCCGGCAACGGCATTAAACAGAGGGAAACAGGCCCGGGATTCCGTCACCGCGGGGATAAGGAGGGCATTGAGAGACAGGAAAGAGCTGCGCTAGACGGCGAGAGCCTCTCACTGGGGGAGGTGCCGGGGAGGCGAGAGGAAGAGGAGGAGGAAGAGGGAAGGAAGAGGAAGACGGGGCGCGGGAGGGAGGAAGAAGAGGAGGAGAGGGAGGGCGGAGGGAGAGCACGGCCCCGGCCGAGCGCCGCCGCGCGGGTGGGGGTGCGGGGTGCGGGGCGCGGGGGGCGCAGTCACGACTTGCCAGGCCTCCCCGGCCTCGCGGACGCCTTCAAGGACGCGCCCGGACTCTGCCCTCCCGCCGCGCCACGGACGACCGTGCTTTTGTCCCCGCGAGGCGCTGTGGGGCAGACGAGGGCAAGAACAGGAACTCTCCGGGAAAAATTCTGGCTTCCCGGTCTGGGGATACCGGGATTTATGGAAGGATTTTTTTTTTTTTTAACGACAGGCCGCGGGTAGCGCAGCCCTGGCCCCCTCTAGCGGCGGCCTCTTTCTGTCTTGAAGCACCCCAGGCTTCGCCGTCCTCGCGCGGTTACTCCCCAACACAGAGATCTTCGCGTGCTCTCCCTCCCCTGCTTCATCCCGGCTGGGTCACCTACCACCGACCTGCTCGCGGGGTCCCCCAGTGTCCTCGCTCCCGCTCAGTATACTCTTGCCCCACCCCCACCCCTGCAGGCCCCTCTGCTCTGGGTATCCAGGACACCCAGGCGAGTGCCAGCCCCGGTTTCCCCCTGGAAACGGGCTCGCAGGTAGCCACACTCGAGGGGCACTGGCACTGGCAGTGGCAAGGCTGTCCCTATTCCTCCGATCCCTCTGGGCACCTCTCTCTTTGGCGGGGAAAAAGGGACTTTAGTTCTTGTTGGTGGAAGCCGCTGGAAGGATCCCGAAGACGGCAGGGGTGGAGTTCTTGCACCTTCCGAAAGTTTAACGTCGAATCCTCTTGGCCAGCGCCACTCACTGGCTAGATCAAAGGTTGACCCAAGTCCTCCTCCCCGCCCCCACTTCCCGGAGTCCTGGGATCCTTCGGGGTACCCACTGGCACAGTAATATGCCCAGGAGCCCCGCACCTTCTTGGCACCCGCCGAGAACACGCTTTTTGCTTTGGGGCTTCTTTTAAACTACATAAAGTGTGAATAGATTCACGATTTCTCTTACCCTTCTCCACACCCCCACCCCAGCATTCCCAATCCTTTCCGTCCAAAGCCAACAAGAAAATACGGTCCGGTTTTGGCAGTTGAGGGGCGCCCTAGGGGGTGCGGGGAGATTTGAAAGAGAAAAGTTCACAGTGACACGGGACGGATCCTCAGAGGCTGCCCGCACCAGCCCTCCCCGCTCCACCGCGGATCCGAGATCCCACAGTTGCGCCTACAAAACGTCTTTAACCCTCCCCCCACGGGGGCAGCGCGGAACTCTCCAGGGTCCAGAGAAGGGTCTGCGCAGGTTTGCGCGCTCTCCTAGACATCCCCTTCCTCAGCTCATGCAACAGGCGATCTGGGTCGCACAGATATTTACAGAATAAGGAGGACGGTATCTGGACTTCCCGGGACGGCCAACAATCTGTTAGTAATTTAACGGGATGGGAATTTCCTTTCTCGGGCCTGCCAGTGGAAGCGCTTTTCCAAATTTCCACAGCAGGGGAAGCCTGCGATTTTACATAATGACTTCAGCATGCAGGGCTTTCTCTGCACCCCTCCCCCGCCTCCTACGCCCCCAGCCCCTCATTAAGCAGAGTGTTTTTCTCCCGGGGTACCGCGTGGACCCAGGTCTTGCCTGTTCATCCGTCTCCCCTTCCTGCGCCCCTTCTCTCCCATTTCGTCTCCACCAGCCCCCTTGTCCCTCATGCGCGCCTTGAACCAATTTCCTACTAGAGCGCCCCTGCCCGCCCTTTTTGTCCCCATCCCCACGTCTTGGGCGCCTCTGCTTTCCCCCCGGGTTCCCCGACCCACTCCCTGCTGTTCTGCTGGCCTTCGGGCACCCAGGCTAGCTCCTGTGTCCCTGTTGCCCGCTGGTGAGCGAGCTCCTAGCTCCCAGTGCGCCCCCGCCGGCCTCCGGGCACTTCTGCCCACCCCCAGGCGCCCCTCCGGCCCGGCGCAGCGGCTGGGAGGGCGGCGCTCGGAGACTAGTCCCCCGGGCCCCGCGCCGGCTCGGGCGGGCAGGGGCGTGATGTCACGGCAGGGAGGGGGCGCGGGAGCGGCTGGGCCGGCGGGGAGGCGGGGGAGGTGTTTTCCAGCTTTAAAAAGGCAGGAGGCAGAGCGCGGCCCTGCGTCAGAGCGAGACTTGGAGGCTCCGGACTCAGCGGCGGAGTCGCCGCGCGGGATCCCAGCGACCCGGCTCGAGCTCCGGCGCGAGGTGCACACCTCCAACCCGGGTCTGCCACGCGCGCACACCCCCCATGACAGCTCTCCGCGGCGCGCGGCGCTGAGCGGGCCCAGCGCGTGTCCGCAGGGGAGAGGTCCGACTCCCAGAGCCCGGCCCCGGTGCTCGCCGCCGGCTCCCGCTCCTCCTCCCGCCGCTCGCCGCCGCCGCCGCCGCGTGGATGCCAAGTACCAGCTTCCCTGTCCCTTCCAAGTTTCCACTCGGCCCTCCGGCCGCATTCTGCGGGAGCGGAGAAACTTTGGGGCCCGTGTTGCCCGCCGTCAGTACCATGAAGGCGGCGGAGGAAGGTAAGCCCGCGCCCCCTCTGAGCCCCCTGCCCACCACTAGCCGCCGAACCTCACGGTGGATCCACTCGGGACCCTGCGCTCAAGCGGGATCTGAGCGCCCAGGGAAGGCGCGGGCGGCCGGAGCCGCACAGATGGGGCAGGGTGTCCCCCTGGTGTTTCCCCGGCGCAGCCCTGATTTCCAGCTCGCTTTCTTGCCAATAGGTGTCTCCTCTTTTCTAGCGCGGAGAATGCGAACTTGGCGCTGGCTGGGCCAGCCTCGCCACGATCCGGGCTGTGGAAACAGTTCAGATGCGAGCGATTTGGGGACCAGGCGAGGTAGGGCTGTCAGAACCACAAAGGACACTTTGTGATGAGTGAGGTTTCTGTGGCGCTGAGGGATGGCCCGGTTTATTCTCGAGGGCGGCAAGGCCGCCTTTGGAGGTGAAGAGGAGCCCCACAACATGAGGTTTGGGGTTCTGCGCCTTTTCCGCCCAGGCTCGTAGGCACCTCTTCCTGAACGCCCTGCTGGGTCAACTGGCCCCAGGTGGCCGAGGCGTGGTCAGGGTTGTGGCCAAATGTCCAGCTCTAACTCAAGCCATTCTGCATCGTTTAGACAAGATAATTTGGACTAGAAAAAGCTTTGGGAAAGGTTGAAAAGGGGCAGACAGGGTTCAAGCTGCTGCTTCCTGGTAAAGGTGCCTCAGTGCCGGACCTGACCTGTAGATGGCCAGTGCAGATGATAGGGCTCCAGACTCTCCTGTGGGGCCCCCTGGTTTACCTTCAAGCCCCTTGTCCCCTTGAAAGAACCATCACAATAACAAAATCCCCCGGTGGGCTCCTGCAGGTGTTTTTAAAAACAACCTGGAGAGGGATGATTGGCTGCTAGGAGGGATTAGGATGGCCCCATAACATGGAAACTGGGAAACACCTCTCCAAATTTCTTATCAGCTCTTTAGTATGTTACTTAAAATCACTGGAAGAAAGCTGGCAAACCTGCCGACGCTGGTGCGTTCTCACGTTTTTTAAGGGCAGACGTCCTCCTGTCGAGCACCTGAAAGGAAATGCTAGTTTCCTGCATGGTTCTAATAAATGTTTCAGGCCCTCACACTGGAACTGCAGCTCCCATAGACTTCCAGCTTTGGAGACCTTGCTTATCTTAACCAAAGATGAGCTCAAGAACTTACATTCAACACAAGAGGATCATTATTTCCAGTGCCCTGATGTCCCAAGTAGGAAGCATCTTGTGAAATTGGATAAGACACTGCTTATGTTTCTTAAAATTTCATTTCTAGCTTGAATGTTGAACTATCAGGCAGTGTTTTAATGCTTACACAATGAGCTCTTGCTATGAAGTGTGGGGTTTGAATTTTGAGCCCCTGGACACTTACTTCTGCACATATTTGTCACTGCTTAAAAAAAAAGAGAGATCTGTCTAAGTTTAGATTTCTTTGAAGAGTCAGTGTTTCATTCCATAGTAAAAAGGTTTTTTTTCCACTTACAAGAGGAAAACACTTTTGTGGGGGATAGTGGTTATTTTTCACATTTTGCTTAGGAAAATAAGTTTGAAAATGCTCTGCTAAAAGGCAGTGGACTAGGGGCAGTGATGCCATTGATTACACAGTTATGGGATGTGTATTGGGCTATCCAGAAAGTGGGACCCAATCTTGTGTATGGACCAGCCAAATATGGAAGGGAAGGTGGCTGGGCCCGGGACAGTGTCTGCCTGCTGCGGCTGAGGCCTGCAGGGAAACTGGCTCCTGCCCTTCCTGAGTGGGTGTGACCAAGGCATCAGCTGCCCTCTTCGGGGCCTGGGTGATTACCAGGATGTCCCCATTTTAATGAGCATCTGGTGGAAGCTCATTAGGCACTGGTGTTTTTGAAGGCCCTATGCTCTTCTCCCCTGAAGAATGCCAAGAAATGTAGGCCTGTAGGTAGCCACCCAGTCAGAGGATGCTCCCTCCACACGCTCTCCAGAGCCAAACAAAGCTTTCCCTGTTCTCCGCCACTCAGCTTCATGGCATTGTTTCCTAGTCCACATTAGAAAATGCCGCAGAGCTTGCACCCTGCCTTATCACACCCAGCACTGGAGATCTGCATCCCGTTAACGTCCCTGCAGCCTGTGGAGGAGGCTCCAAGCTAAACACTTCAGTGGAGACCTGAGTGTTTGCTGAACTGGAGAATGGGGATGCAGAACCAGCGCTCCACAGCAGGGGCTGGTTTAATACCCAGCTGCCCAGTCTGATGGCCTGAGTTGGGGACTTGAATGAGGAGGGAACCAGTCTAGTCTCTGGGAAGAACCCTGTGACTTCCCAACAGGGCCTGGGATCTGGGGCACATGTGCACGTGTGTGAGCTTGTTCTCAGCAACAGTTTAGCAAAACCCTTTAGTCTAAACATGAGTAGGCCTGATATTTGTGTGTAACTTTTGGTAGTGGTGAAAAGGTAGTTGAAGTAAAATAAATAAATAAAAATGGAAAGAGAAAATGAAATGTTGATGCTTCTCTACAGAAAACAGAACTTCCATTTACTCAAAGGTCAGCAGAAAAGCAAACTAAAACAAAACAACCCTCCAACATGCATCTCAAAGTGAGAACTATTATTAGAAACTAAATCAGGCCAAGCCGAACCATAGTTTATCACAGAGAAAACCAGCCATTGGGAAAGTGTCCTGGGAGAGAGGCAGCCGCACACGTGAGGCCCAGGTTGACGGCCTCTGGAAAAAGCCGTCCCCAGGGCCCAGGGCAGGAGGAGGACTCTGGGGACTAGCAGTGGCAGGGTGGTGCTGACCTCCCTCCCTTTCCTTCCTGGCTCCCTCCCATCTGGTGATGCTCAGCCTCCCACTCCAGCCTGGCCACCATTTTGCTGGTATTCCAGATGTGGGTTTTAGGTGGTGCCAAGAGGTGGGGAAAGTCAGAACAAAAAGCTGGAAGAGACAGGAAGAGGACGGACCGGCTCCCAGCCCAGCCTTTCCTACTGACGGAGTGTACCCGAGCCACGCCGGCGCGCCCGGTGAACATCAGCTCAGCTTAGAGGGCGAGGAAATCGCCCGTGAATGACCGCGGGTCCTGGGGACTCCTGAGTGTGCAGTGCAGAAGGGGCCAGGGGACGAGGAGGCCGTCTGCGGGAAGGGGCGGGTGCTATGAACCAGGCCGGACTGAGGGAGGGCGCCCGGGAACAGCACGCACCTGTGCTGCGGGAGGTATCCCAAAGGCCAGCACCGGGGATCCCACAGAATGCCTCCTGTCTTCCCGGCACTTTCTGCAGCGACGGGGCCTGGAAAATGCTATTCCCGGAATTTCCTGCTTGAAGTGGCAGAGTCGGCGGCAGGTTGGGGAAGTGCTCCGGGAGGCGAGCCCCCCCCCCCCCCCCGCCGGGGCTTAAGGCCCAGGGTCCACCCACCGGGCGGGCAGGCGGGGGCAGCCACCGAGAGGAAGTCCGTGGGCCCGAGAGGCTCGCGGCCTGAAAGTTTGTTTCTTTTTAAACTTTTGGACCCACCCAGCAGACTGGCCTTGGTCCTCGTGGAGGGGACCGGCCAGACCTGCCGCGCCTCCTCCCGCTGGACACTGCGTTCCACGCCGAGCAGAGGGACGGCTGCGGGGAGGGCGGTCCCCGTCGAAGCTCCAGCCCGGCACGTCCCCGCACTCGGTCGGGGACCCCGGGCCTGCGGGGGCCGCGCCCGGACTCGCGCGCGGAGTTTATTTAAAACTCGGAAGCCGGCGGCCGCTAGCGGCTTGTTTATGTAAACCCGGAAACACCCGGGGGGACCGGGGCGGGACCGGGCGGGGAGGGGACAAGGGAGGGGACAGGCCGGCGGGAGGGCGGGGGCGCGTCACGCCGAGGACGCGCTGCGAGCGCCGGGCTCACCGGCCGCCGCGCGACCCCGACATGACGCGGCTGGAGCACGACCCGGAGTTCGACTTCGAGTTCCTCTTCGAGTTCGACCAGGGCGGCGAGGCCGCCGCAGGTGGGTGGGCGGCGGGGCCGGTGGGAGACGCCGTCCTCGCCGGGCCCTGGGGACCCGGGCCGCCCTCGCCGCGCTCCCCGCGCCCGGCCCGAGACGCGCTGACCGCGGGAGGCCACCTGGGGGCCGGCCGCCCGCGCGCAGGTGGCTACCTGAGCCCCGGGCCCTCGCGGGCGTGGACGGCGGCGGGCGCCCGAGAGTTCGCCGAGGCCCTTCCCACCGGCCCTTCCCCGGGGACGCGAATGTCCGAGGCGAGGGACTTGGACCTGGTCGTCCCGGGACAGATGGTCAGCGGCGCTGCCAGAGGGCAGTCCTCGGAGAGCTGCTCCGCCGGGGCCTGGGCAGAGGCCGAGCCGGGAGCCGGGCCGGGAGCCCCCCGCTGCGCTCCCTCCAGGAAGGCTCCAGGCTTTGGTTCCCCTCTCACGCCGCGCTGCCACTAACGAGAGCCTTTGCTTCCTTTCATTTTCTGTTCTCTGTCAAAAATCAAGGTTCCAGTTAACAAAAGACCTGTGGCCCCTCCCCCACGCCGACATTCTTGAATAATATCAAGAGTGCGAATAATGACAGCCTGTCGCAGGGCAGACTAGCGAGAGCAGCGCGCCCAGGGCCCTGGCCCAGCACTTGGACCGCGCTCCACCTGTCTTCTTTTCCCAATTCAACAACTGGGTGGGTCTCCCCCTTATCCTGTCCCTGTCCCAGCCCAGTTGCAGAAATGTGATGGAACAAATAGGACCCTTGGGGAGGAAAGTTCGTCCATCTCTTTGGTGATGTATAAGATTTTCCAGAGCATTCACCACCTGCTTTTAAAAATCTGAATATCTTGTTTATCTTTTTAAATTTTTTATTTGTTCTTAGTTATACATGACAGTAGAATGCTTTTTGACGCATCGCACATAAATGGAGTATAACTTCTCTTCTGGTTGTACGAGAGGTGGAAACAGGCTGGTCGTGCATTCATATGTGCCCATAGAGTAATAATGTTGGATTCATTCTTCTGTCCTTCCTACGCCAGGTTGCCTCTCCCCCCTTCACTCCCCTCTGCCTAGTCCAAAGTACCTCTCTTCTTCCCTTAGCAGCCTTGCCTTATTGTGAGCCTGATAGTGAATCGGCATTCGCATATTAGAGAAAACATTCAGCCTGTGGATTTGGGGGATGGGCTTATTTTGCTTCTGGTTCATCTTTGAAAGTAAATGTCCTACCAGGCTGCCAACTGCTGCGCTTCCTGACCCTCCCCACTATCTTCCCTCTGAGGTTCCTTTCATCTGTGTCTGTTGCTGAAGGTTCCAGGGCTCTGGGGTCAGTAGGAACCAAGACAGGTGTGGATGGGGGAGAGAGACAGCTTTGGGGAGGAGAGTTGGGGCAGGAGGTTTGAGCTTTCCAGACTGAGATTTGGCTGTGGGTGGCAGTGAGCATCCCCACCCTTCCTTCCTCCTGCAGCTCTCATTCTTGAATTGGTGGTCCCATCAAAGGTGCTCTCTACCTCAGTGTTCATTTCATTTGCACTTAAGACTGGCTGCACAGAAGTGTGGACCCCACTTCAGACCTCTTCTTCCCGTGTCAGAGTTGGTCCAGAGGAGACGCTGCTGGGGCCCTGGCTGTCTTCCGTGGCCTCCCAGGCCTGTGTCTTCTGGGTGGGGTGGCCAGCAGGGTTGGGGCGAGGCCCCACTGCCTCCGCTTGCTGGTTTGCCCAGCAGCTTCTGACTGGAAGCCCAGCCAGAGGAGCAGGGACCAGGAGCCAGGGCCTCGCCCACAGGATGGGCTGTGTGCGTAGTGAAGGAAGCTGTGGCCCACGGCTGCTCAGGGAGGAGCACAGCAGCTGCGGCCTGGCAGGAGGTGCCTGTCGTGACCCTGCAGACCTCCAGGGCTGTGCAGCGCAGGACCCAGGCCCAGCCCAGGCGGATCTTAAGTGGGTCTCAGTGCCATGGGCCACTTCTGTGAGGGCCCTGCACATAATGGGGAGGGGGGGTTCAGGCCCTGGAGAGAGCTCTGGGCAGGGAGGCCTTCCCCTTTTCACAGTGTCAGAGATAAGTTGCTGGAAACCATTCTACACTTAGGCAGTATGCGTTATGCACCACAAGTTATGACAAGTCATCACATTACAGCCATAGTCCTGTCCTTCCCAGACCAGGTGGGAGAAAGTGCTCCACGTTGTTTCTGAGCCTGGATATAAATAAAGAACGCACAATCCTGTGATCAATTGCAAAAAAAAGTAGCTCTGAGTTTTGCAGGTTACACTGATTCCAAAGATTCACTTTGTCAAAAAAAAAAGTGGGCAGCGCTGAGCACACTCCTGGGCAAATGCTACAGGAGTGAGGGTAGGTGGACTGCCCTGTGGTGGACTGTGGGGCCGCTGCCCTTCCCCTCCTTTCCCCTCACACCTCTACACCCACAGTCTTGGGCCTCATGGAGTCTCTTTGGAGGGAAGGACCTGGTTTTGTGGTTGTGCATTTCCAGCGTGCTCAGCAGTGCAAGTGTTAGATGTTCACGGGAGAATGAAAAGAGGGTCTTTAAAATCCTGTCCTGGGCAGGACAGGAGTGATGTTCATTCCCAGCACCTGCGTCTTCCTTTCTCCACCCAGCCTGCTAGGCCGCAGGTCCCCCCTGGGGAGAAGGCAGGGCCTGGGCTCCCCTCTGGGGCTCAGGAAATGGGCTGTGCCTGTCATCTGGGAGGTGGCTGAGCTTCCCGCCCCAGGGCTCCTGTTTTCTAAGTTATTTTGGCCTGCCTAAACACTGCCAGCACCGTCGCCCTGGTGACTTGGGAGGAAACTGGCCACAGCCTGGGCCTGGCAGGAGCCGGGACCTCTACATGGGCAGTTCTGCCTGCCTGCCTCAAGCTCCGCTGGTGGCCTTCAGAGGATCCTGTGTGGGAAGGGCACAGTGCAGAGTCAGGATCTGGAAGAGGTTTCTGTTCTCAAGTCCAGTTTCAACAATGGGATGGTTTTCATTCCCCCAGGAAGACGTCGAAGGGCCAGCCACTGTGGCAGGAGACCTGGAAGAAAGTCTTGCGCTCAGGAGAGCCCCAGGCTCCCGCCTGGACTTGCCGAGGGTCAACATTTCTGGAAAGCATTCCAATCTCTCCTACCAAGGCCGTGCTGCCTTCTCAGATGTTTCCATCCAGGACAGGCTTGTCTGTGTGAGCAGGACATTTTAGTCCTACCTCAGGTTTCCCAGGGAAGACCATAGCTAGTAAGGGACAGTGTGGATGCTTTTTCATTCTTTGTACAACTGGGCAACACGCAGTGGTGCTGGAGGGGTGTGTGCTGGGGTGGGCCCGGGCAGGACCCAGGCCCTTACGTGGGCTGTGCTGAGCTGTCCTGGGACGCTGGCTGCCGCTTCCTGCTGCTGCGGTGAGCCCGACTGCTGCCCTGTAAGTCTCTCCAGCGCAACAGTACCTCAGAACCTGTTGCTGTCTGTCACACCACCAGCCTGACCTGTTCTCACACCATCCCCTCAGGTAGTGCCATGGTGTGCTGAGTAACGCTTCACCCTGCAAGGTTGCCAGGGATTGGGGGTCGTCTCTTCTGTTTGATGCCCGGGTGTGCTGCCCCATCTTCGCCTGGACCCCAGCCCCACTGCGTATGTGTGCAGAGAGCTGTGTCTGCCAGCGTTTGGAGGACAGGGCCTGGCTGGCAGGCTTTTTCCAGTTCTATTTCTAGCCTTGTGTCCTGCAGTTCAACCCCAGCAAAGGCTAAAGGGGATGTTCCTCACAATGAAAACTAAGTCCTCTGTGATGGAGCGAGCTGGTGTGAGCGGAGGGGACCTGCCCGTGGCCTGAGAGGGTGTTTCTTGTCAGAAAGCACCTGCCTGGTGCAGCACCGTGGATGTACTGCTCATCCTGGCCTCTGCAGAGCGAGGGCTCCATGACCGCACTTCCCTGCTGACTCGGGGCCGTGCCTGGAGGTCACAGGAGACTGCCGAGTGGGCTGCCGCTCGGCTGAGGTGTCCTGATAGAAAGCACAGCACACGCTTACGTCTGGGGCTGCTCAGAGGCCATTGCGTTTCATGGTGCTGAAAGAACTGACGCCACAGAAGGGTGCACCTGCCTTCAGACAGGCTGGCTTGCTGAGGTGGGCAAGACCAGGGAAGCTGGTCAGCTCAGGAGCCCAGTGCACAGTGTCCTGCACTCCCTGCTCCCAGCCTGCACACTTTTGTGGCATCGGCACCCAGTGTGGCATTGTGTGCACAGGAGGGCGGCCGAGAGGAGTGGGAGAGCAGAGTGGCCACAGAGGGAGGCCCGCTGGCTTCACATTTTGTGATGCATCTTAGGATGTGCCAGTTGGAATGTGCCCAGGACAGGACTCTCTTCTGCAGTCACCTGCGCTGCAGGCCAGAGGGCCCCTTTGGCTGCTGGCGCATTCCTGGGTGTGGCAGCCAAGTTCTTCAGTCCTGTCTGGCTTGACAGAAGTTGGTGAGATTGTTCAGAATTTTTAAGAAAGTTGCTGGAATTCTGTCATCCCCTGCAGACTGACCTTGCATGTGAACGAGTTCCGCTTTGGACAGGACAGGTGGGAAGTCGGTGGGGACGGTCAGCTCTGCAGCTGCAGGTGGGCTTGGCAGGGCAGCCCTCTGCTTGAGGGGGCCTCCCTGGTCCACGGAGGGCCAGCACCTGAGGGCTCCTTGATTGACGGCAGATCAGCAGAGGCACGGGCACTTGAGCTTCACCTGTGGCTTCTTTAAGGAAAACTCACACAAGGCGAATCTTTCTTGTTTTTTAATAAAGCCTTAATGTTTTTACTTCCCCCATTAAACCAGATGTCGTCGGAGCACTTTGGTCTGAATAAAGACTCCCTTTGGATGTCCTGGGTCTGGGTTGTGCTGCACAGCCAGGCCCTGCCTCATTTCCCCCACACTGCCCGCCCTTCTCTCAGACACCCCTCCTCCTGCAGCCCAGGAGGGCCAGAGCAGCCCCAGGGCCATGCCCTCTGCCTGCCCTGCCCTGCCATTTCCTCTGGAACCTTTTTGAGATCCTCTTGCCATCTCCCAGACCCTGGGCAGCCCAAGCCGGTCCTGTTGGTGGAGGGTGCTGGAGTGGAGAGTCGTGTGGGAGGGCAGCCCAGGGTTTGCTCTGCTCATTGCTGGGCGTTTCTGAGAAGTCTTCCAGATGGCCTTCCCTGTCAGGTACAGCTCAACCCAGGGCCGCTGTCGCTGAGGCGGTGAGTGGTCTTGTCTTGGGAGGTGTGCTCTGATGGGCCACACCTGGCCTCCTTCGGGCCTGGCAGCCTGCAAAGCCACCTGCTGTGGGCCTTGGCAGGGGCCTCTGCAAAGCACATTCAGCATCTCCCACCAGCCTCTGCCTCCCAATCCCTGGTCCTCTGGAGTTGGATTTGCTGGAAATGAAAATCCATCCTTCCTTGAATGTGAGTGTCCTCAGGCCTCAGAGCAGAGGGCCTTGAGCGGACAGGGTCACTGGGGTTCTGGTGTCAGTTCCTAGGCACCTCTCCTCTGCCACGGCGGGCGACACAGCCTCTTCCTCCTGGGTGGGGCCTGGTTCCACAGTCCCAGGATGTGCTGCCTGAGGCTGTGTGTCTAGAGGCAGATGTTGCGCTGGGACTTCTGGGGAGGAAGCTTCCTGCGTCCCTCTCACCTGCCAGACAGGCGCCTCTCAGCCTGCTGTAGAGTTGATGGGGCTCCAGGTGGTGGCCAGGGCCCTGGATGCTGAGGAGAGGACCACAGGGGACCTGTGGCTCCTGGCTCTTCCTTGGGGACCTCAGGAGCCCGTGGGCAGGCTCCCGGGTGGGCGGGCATTCGTTTGTGTGTGGAGACCCTGGGAGATGCCCAAAGGGCCTGCAGGGTATGGCGCGGTGACCGTGAGTAGGCGAAGCCCCAGGAGAGGTGTGTTTCAGAGGAAGCCCTGTCCGTGGGAGGCCTGCGAGCAGAAGCTCCGTGCCAAGGGCGAGCCCAGGGCTGCGCCAGGAGGAGGGGCCGGCGCCGCTTTACCTCAGAGCCCACCCGGGACAGGCCCACCATGGTAAAATGATGTGTTGGAACCTACTAGAGTCTTACCTCACAGATACATGCTCCCTTCCACCATCAGTACTCTGCCTGGTGATTCAAGCCAGTGCTGCACACAGCCTGAACCCTCCGTCCATCTTTGGTCAAGGAGATGGTGCCCAGTCTCTTACCTGGAGACACTGCCCTGTCCATCCCAGGGCTCTGTGCTGAGTGTGCTGCCCAAGTGCAAGTTCAGTTTGGGATGTGGGACCCGTCAGGAAGGCTCTGAGGAGCACCTTGCCTCTGTGTCTGTCACCTGTGTTCAACACCAGAGTGACATGTTGGTGACCATAAAGAACCACCCTTCTCCCCCCTTGACGTGTCTCTTTTGACATCTTTTGGTAAAACAGTAGAGAGAGAGGACAGGGAGCCCAGTGGTGTGTGCCTGGGGTGCTGCCTTGCCGCAGAGCTGTGGGTGCCATTGGCAGGACCTTTGACAGAGCCGGGCCACCGACTGCCCAAGCGGACTGCTCCTCCCGGCCTCAGCCTCCCACCGGAGCCTGGCTGGGCCTGCTGCAGCTTGGTTCCTTTGGGCCAGCGTCCTTGCCTAGCGGCTCAGTCCCTGCCGTCCACGGGGTTCTTCCCCGGGGCTGTGCTTGGTGGTCGGGGGGTCAGCCCGTCTACTGCCCTAAGCCCAGGCCTGCACAGTGCTTGGCCCTGTAGGACCCCAGGTGCCACCGGCTGGCTGATGCCACCTCTTCCTCAGCGTTCTACTTTCTTCTCCAGGAAGTGGCTTTCTGGGTGATCGTTTCAGAGGCTGAAATCTAACTTTTAACAGTAGACTCTGGCTTCCTGTCTTGAGGGGTCGGCGTGACGATTGGGAAGTGGGGCTGGCACATGGCAAGGACTGGCGCAGCCCTTCCGCCTGGCTGCAGGGCCAGCCCAGCGCTGACTCGGGGCCGCCTGCAGAGCTGCGGTCGCCTCCGGCCTGCTGTGCTGCCTTTCCTTGTCATGGCTCTGGAGTTGCCAGAAGTCACCTTGGGAAGAGGGAGCGGCGGTTCTGTCCGCAGGAAAGAACTGATGGTGAGGGTTATAGAAGATGGGTTTAGAGACAGGGTGGTGGGTGGCTGTTTGGGGAAGTAAGCAGGAATAGGAACAGAACTCCACCCATGTTGAGAGCCAGGCCCGTTGTGTTAGAAGATAAAATTGGTTTGGATGGGTGCTCTGAGCCCCCTGGTCCTGGGGCTCATCCCCGCTTGTTTCTGAACAGGGACAGAGTGCAGCCGCCTTGAATACAGCACTGCCTCCCCCGGGCGTTTGAGTCAGGAGGCAGGGCGAGAGTTTCCCTGTACGGCTTCTGTTCCTTACGGACTTGGGATCTCATCCCCAGCCGCTCGTGCTGTGGGAGGGCTCGCCAGTCGGAAAGCTTTCCTGTTGAAACTACTAATGGGGACAATGCTGATGTCTAGAAAATATTTTGACGTATGATCATACACAATGATTCTTAGATCTAGCTGTGCAGCAGAATCGTCTGTTTGTTTTGTTTTAAAAAAATGGATTCTTAGGACACAAGCTAGCCTCAGACATCTATGAGAGGGACTTCAGAATCCATGTTTTCATCTAGTCCTTGAGCTGGTGATCACGTACCTTCACAGTGATCATCCTGTTTAGATCTGTTTGAATGTCTAGGTCCCTGTATCTAAAATACATACCTCTTTCCACCTTCCCCTCTACATCAGCCCTCCGTCCCCTGCCGTCCATCATACCTGCCCATCCTTGGACCCACCATCTACCCACCCACCCACCCTCCCGTCCACTATCGATCCATTATCCATGCACCCCATTCACCCACTTGTGCACTCACTCACCCGTCTGTCCACCTGCCCATCCATCCCTCTGTCCATCCATTCATCCCCAACCGTCCACCCAGCAGCCTTCACCCCCATGCACCTGCACGCCGCCCTTCCCTCCGTCGTATCCCGTCCACACATCCGTTCACCATGAAGCAAAGCGAACACCTTCTCTTTGTGTGTCAGGTACACTAGACTCTGAAGACAGCGAGCACCAGAGACCAGGGCAGGTAAAAGTTCTGCCCCACAAAACTTCTTTCCTACTGGTCAAGGACGGGACGGGAGAGAAGAGTGATCAAGGACACACAGTGCTGGGCTGTGGTGTGTGTGGAGGAGAGAACTGGGCCCGAGAGGGTGCCCCGGAGTGGGGCTGGGCTTGGACTCAGGTAGAATGGCTGGGGATGCGGGTCTCGTGGGAAGAGCCAAGGGCACTAGAGTTGGCTCACAGCGCCCTGCTGCCCCGATAGGCTTGGACGGAGTCGGGTGGGAGGCCTGGCCCACACAGCCTCCACCACACCTTAGAGGCCCACTTCCCGGGGGTCAAGGTACCACCCACCCATCCAGGCCTCCAGGGACTGGGAAGCTGGGCTGCAGAGCGTGTGGGGCCAGGCTCCTGCTGACCGGCCACTCACCCTTCTTGTCTCTTTCCTCCAGAGCACTACGGTTACGCACCCTCCAGCAGCAGCTCTGCCCTGCCACTGCCCGCGGCACACACCTCCTTGGCAGCCCCATGCCATGACCTCCAGACAGCCACTCCCGGCATTTCAGCCGTCCCTGCAGCTGGGCACCCCTCGGGGTATGGAGGGGCTGTGGACAGTGGGCCCGCAGGGTACTTTCTGTCTTCTGGCAACACCCGGCCCAACGGGGCCCCAGCTCTGGAGAGCCCCCGGATCGAGATCACCTCGTACCTGGGCCTGCACCACAGCAGCAGCCAGTTCTTCCACGATGTGGAGGTGGAGGACGTGCTTCCCAGCTGCAAGCGGTCGCCGTCCACTGCCACCCTGACCCTGCCCAGCCTGGAGGCCTACAGAGACCCCTCCTGCCTGAGCCCGGCTAGCAGCCTGTCCTCCAGGAGCTGCAACTCCGAGGCCTCGTCCTACGAGTCCAACTACTCGTACCCGTATGCGTCCCCCCAGACGTCCCCGTGGCAGTCGCCCTGCGTGTCCCCTAAGACAACAGACCCCGAGGAAGGCTTTCCCCGAGGCCTGGGTGCCTGCCACCTGCTGGGCTCCCCCCGACACTCCCCGTCCACTTCTCCCCGCACAAGCATCACCGAGGAAAGCTGGTTGGGTGCCCGCAGCTCCCGGCCCACGTCTCCCTGCAACAAGCGCAAGTACAGCCTCAATGGCCGGCAGCCCTCCTGCTCCCCGCACCCCTCGCCCACGCCGTCCCCACACGGCTCCCCCCGGGTCAGCGTGACTGAGGACACCTGGCTTGGCAACTCCACCCAGTACACCAGCTCGGCCATCGTGGCGGCCATCAACGCCCTGACCACTGACAGCCTGGATCTGGGCGAGGGGGTCCCCATCAAGTCCCGAAAGACCACCCTGGAGCATGTACCCTCCGTGGCACTCAAGGCGGAGCCCACTGGGGAGGAGCTGGGTGTGACCCCGCCCACGTCCGACCTGCCGCCCGAGGAGTTCACCTTCCAGCCCCTGCGGAAGGGCCCCTTCTGTGAGCAGTACCTGTCGGTGCCACAGCCCCCCTACCAGTGGGCCAAGCCCAAGTCGCTGACCCCTGCGACCTATGTGAGGTGAGTGGCAGTGGAGACAGGGTGGGCTCCTCCTCCTCACAGGGCAGGAAGGGTGGTGCTGACTTGGGGTGCTCCCGGCCCCTGCTGCCTCCCTGGACCTCCACCTGCCTGCTCTGTGCACTTAGGGTGCTTCCCGAGAGCCCATCAGGTTCCCCTTTCCACAGGATGTCTGTGGCATGGGGCCTGCCCTGACGGCCTCATGTGACTCGGTCATTTGCAAAGGCCCTGATTGGGTTGGGGTCAGATTCACAGGTCCAGGGCAGGGGGAGACGTCAACCTACGAGTTCTGGGGACACACGGTGGTGAGCTCATGGGCACAGCGTGTTTCCCGTGAAGCACCTCAGCAGGCCCCGCCCGTGTGCACGCCTGCTGCTCACCCACTTCCTCTCTCCGCCTTAATTGCCGTCACCTCCTCGGGGGCAGATGGGACCTCAGCTCAACAATCCCCCAGAGCAGCCACCTCGCCAGCATTGGTGAACAACACAGCCGCCTCCTCCCAGGAGACGGCTCTGCTCGCTGGCGGGCTGGCAACAGGGAGCTCAAGTGTGTGCCAAGCTCCGGTCTTGAGTTGCTGTCTTTTCTCTTTAACGGGGTACGGGCTCCCTGGGGCCCACTTCAGCAGCCCCGAGCTCTTACTTCTGACTGAACAGCTTTCCCGACAGGTGGGCTGCTCGCGTCCCTGGCAGGGTGCTTTGGGCTCCAGCAGCTTTATCTAAGGCGTGAAAACGTTGCCCAGGCCAGGGAGGGCCAGGTGTCTGACGTCAGGACTGGAGCCTCGTCCCCAGGCAGGGGGGGTTGTGACTCCCAGGGGTCCTGCCTGCAGCCCAGGGCTGTCCAGGCCCTGCCCTTCTGTCTGTTTCTTGATGCCTTTCCATCAGGGGATCCTGAGGCAGGCCTGGGGTGGGACCCACCTGGGACCCACCCCCACCCATCTTCAGCGGTGCTTGCCCCCTTGGTAGGTGCCCAGGGAGGCCACTGGGCACAGAAGTCCTCATCTCCAGGGCCCTCTCCTCCACAGTGCAGCCACAGGCCATGACCAGAGAGAGCTGCAGGGGTCGGTGCTGCTGAGACCCCTGAGAATCTGTGGCAAAGGAAGAGTGTAAGAGCTGATGACCGCTGAGCACCCAGATGGGCCCCGTCTCCCCACCAGGGGCTGCAGGCTGGCTGGGGGCCTGGGGAGAGAAGCGCACTCCCGCGCTTCCTGACCGGCACCAGCTCCTTGCCACCTTCTCCGCATCTCTCTTCAGTCTTGGGAGCTTTAAATGGCTAGTGATCCAGCATTTTCATAAAAATGAGTATCTTGGGACCAAGGGTTAATTCTTAATATGGGGAATCTAAAAACTCCAAGTGGAAGCATTTAAACAACATAAGAACTGTACCTGGGATTGTGGCTCAGTGGTGGAGTACTCACCCAGCATGTGCAAGGTGCTGGGTTCCATCCTCAGCACCACATAAAGATAAATAAAATGAAGGTGTTGTGTCCAACTACAACTAAGAGATTGTTTCTAAAAACTCCGAGAACTATCAGTGCTTGCTGCACTCTTACAGTTTGTGCTGGACTCAAAATAAGACTATTTCAACCCAAGTGGTCTCTGCAGGTTATGGTCTGCATCTCAGACTGCGAGGGGCACTGTCCCTCACCGTGGACTCGGTGATCGCCGAGGACCAAGGGAGGAGGAATGTGACTACCTCCCTGGGCACAGGCAGCCTTAAGAAGCCATGAAATTCAGTTCAGGCGAACCTGCTTGCCAGCATGCTGGGCTGCCATGGCCAGGCACCCAGGCTGGGGACCAGGTGGCTCTAGAAAGGACCCTCCTCCCCAGAGCACTGTGCTGGAGAGAGAGGCCAGGGTGTCACAGGGCCAGCTCCTCAGCAGAGTCCTCTCCCTGGCTTGCAGATGCCACTGTCTCCTGGTGTCCAGATGTCCCCCCTTCTTATGACACCAGTCTGTTGGACCCAAACCCACCCTGGTGACCTCCTTTTAACTTGGTCACCTCTTTAAAGGCTCATCTCCAAATCCAGCCACATTCTGAGTGCTGGGGGTTAGGACTCTCATGTAGGCGTTTGGGGGACACAGTGCAGCCCCTGGGTGCCTGGCTCACTATCCCAGGGAAACAGCGGTGCCAGACCACGTGGGTCCTCAGCAGCAGCATCCTCAGGAGCCTTGGCATTTCTAGTGGCTGGCAGTCCACCCTCTGCCTGTCCCAGACTGGCCTGGGCGCAGTGTTGGGTGTCCTTGCCTGAGCTCGGCTTGGCACACCAGCAGTGCTCTGCGGCCATGTGACTCCTACCTGTCCTCTTGGCCACAGGGCTCGCCTGACGAGGTGTGATGCTCATAACGTTTCTGGGGATCCGTGCAAGCACACACAATGCGGAAGGTACCAGACTCTCAAGGGGTTGAGTTTCACCTCTTCCCACCCTTTTGGTTCCACCCCAGAATATGTTTCCTGGTCCCCTACAGTGCATCTCCCTAGACCTTGTCAGTCGCTGTTCTAGGGCAGCTGGAGGCCACGGGGGAGATGAGATGTGCATATGCTCCATCAGCGACAGGGAGCCGCCAAACTCCTGCCCTGAAGTGCTGGGCGCATGGGCACGACCAGGCAGTGAGCGTGGCTGAGTGGCCCTGGGGTACTGTGTGCTCTCTCCTCTGCAGGCGTGGGGAGAAAATCCTCCCCCACGGGCCCTTCCTGGGGTGCCGGGTCTCAGCTCTTTGGTCTGTCCCATGTTTAAGGGTTAGGGTGGAAAGTGCCATGTTCATGTTCTCCAAGGAGCTAGGTGTTCTGCAGACATTCACCTTTTGGGGTCTTTTTATGGCACCCTCTCTTCCATGCAGAGCACCCCAGAGGTCCCTCAGCATTCAATTCTTATGACAGCCAAAGAAATGATCTGTGAAACTAGCAAGAATATTGGTCAAGAATTTAAATGGTTTTTTACAGTTTAGCTGAAAGTCGCTGAAACTTGAGAAACCATCACAGAAAGCTGTGGGACTTGAGGCAGCCTCCTCTTCCCGTGAATTCTGAGAGTTCTCGTCTCTCTCCCATCGTCAGACTCAGGCCAGGCAGCCCCAGGGGAGCAGGGCTCCCTCCACCCTGCGCCTTCCACGGGGAAGACAGCACAACAGTGAGCTTCACCCGAGCCAGAGGGCTTTCGCGAGGCACGGAGTGCAGGTGGGATCTCCTGGGCAGCAGCACTGGGAGGGGACATCAGGCGCTTGTCCCTGGCCAGGAAGGGCCTGTGTCTAAACACCTGTGACAGAGATGCCAGCTTACATTCTGGGTATTTCCAAATATAATTTTCAGATGGTCACTCTCAGGAATATCTGCACTTACCTAAAGGAACTAAATCTCACAACCGTCTGTCCATCCAGGCCATCCTGTCACCTCACAGTGCATGTCCCAGCCTCTGGTGCCCCAGCGTCTCCCGCCCTCAGCTGGCCTGGGAAGAGGAGAGTTGCTGGGGGAGTTCAGATGGAAAGGCGCTGACTCTGGAAAAGCAGAAGTGTTTCAATCTTGTGTCTTTGCAGCCAGCAACCCACCTGTTGAGCTGGATTCTTGGGCATGAGCCTTGCTCTGTTAAAGGCAGGGGGCTTCTGAGGGGCAGGGCAGGTGGGTGAGCAGCCTTCTCTCCGTTTGCCAGGTTCAGAGGGCCAGACGCAGGTGCACCTCTGCTCGGTGAGTGCCTGTTTGTCCTTCCCTGGGTTTGGGCTGTCGTGTTGGAGGTCTCTGTGAGTTTGGTAGCTTTGAGGCTGTGCACAGGGTGAGTTTCAGGTCTGATAAGACCCTGGCTTCTCAGTGGTAAAAAGATCAGCCTGCAGGTGGATAACTTTTTCCAAACATAAGCCCCTTACACTCAGGGATTTCTGCAGAAACAGAATACCTGCTGTGCTTGTGGCCCTGGTGTTCATGCAGGCCTGGGGCAGGCAGGTGTTGGAAAGAGGCAAGGCTCCTGTGGGCTCCCAGACCCTGGGATGAGCGGCCCAGCTTCTGGCCTTGGTGTCCAGCTGGACTGTCCAGCTCTGATGTCTGAGGAGAATGTAGCACATCCCCAGGCGTTGGTGGCCCCTTGGGAGGCTGCAGCATAGGGGGCTTCTCCAGAGCACGTAGGTTCTCAGGAAGTACTGGCCAGCAAGGCCACCTCGGCGCCTCCACTGTGGGCCAAGGGATGCGGGCATCACCTCTTTAGTGATGGCTAGCACTGAAGTTGGGGACGTGAGCCTGCCCTGTGGTTTGCAGCCCACTTTCAGGCCAGGGCATGGCCATCATGTAAGCCTACTCACTGCCATCCCCAGGACCTGTGTGTATGAGCCCTGCCCTGTCCTGGGAGGGAACCTGATGCCCAGCTCAAAGCCTGCATTGCTGCTAGCTGGTCTTCCTTGCAGAAGCCTGGCCGTGGCACCCTGTCCTCTTGTCTCAGGGGCTCTCTGGGCCTCCCCCTTAGCTCTTCGTAGTCACTGAGCTCAGTGCTAACAGAAGTCCTGATCGAGTGCCTGGGAAGATGGTCCTATTGCTGGACCCCCCCGTGTGAGGCTGGGGCCGCCTCTCTTGGTAGGTGGGCTGCTCCATGATGCCCAGGAGGAGTCCTGCTGGGAGGGACGGGAGCTCTGCAGGCTTGGGTGTCAGGCTCACCCTGCACATGCTCAGTGTGGCCTCTGCTGTCCCTGCCCAGTGTTGGTGAGGGTGCCACCATCCTCCTGAGGTTGGGGCTACACTGCAGCTCAGGGTGGGGGTGGGGGGCAGTCTCTGGGATGCAGCTTCACCCTTCCTTCCTGGCAGCCCGTGGAACCTGGTGTTCCTGGGCACAGCAGGGAGCGCAGGGGCTCTTCCCTGGCTGTGGGAAGATGCCCTCGCCGACACATCCACCCCTCCTGGCACTCTGCGTGTCAGATGGCATCAGGTCTCTGCACAGCCACTGACCACCAAGGGCAGCAAGGCCAGAATCAGGGCTCCGTAAGGGCCCCCAGTTAATAACCCCTAGAGTTGAACGTGTGCCCCGACACCATCTCTGGGGGTCCCTGACTCGTTGGGGGCCAGTGGGGATGGCTTCACCACCAGCCCTGGGAGGCTGTGGGCAGCAGAGGGATGGGACTGACCTGCACTGTGAGGCAGCACAGCAAGGTCTGTGGGGGCCCAGCAGGG
This sequence comes from Marmota flaviventris, assembly GCF_047511675.1. NCBI lineage: Eukaryota > Metazoa > Chordata > Mammalia > Rodentia > Sciuridae > Marmota > Marmota flaviventris. The sequence goes on along the minus strand of NC_092513.1, from coordinate 628,081 downwards.
ACAGCACCCCTGAAGAAGGGGCCTTTCAGGGCCTCCGACGGGCAGGGCAGGCGTGGAGCACAGGGGCTGCATGTGGAGCCCCAGGCGTGTTCCTGTGGCCACAGGGAGGCACTGAGCCCACTCCTGCTTCCTGACCTGCGGGGGCACAGCCTCCTTCCTGCTGGGCTCCCTGGGTGTGGGCTGTGTGTGAAGTGCTGACTCTTGGCTGAAGGGTCAGCTGACGGTTCAGCTAAGAGGCTGTGCCTGATGAACCCCGTTCTTCCAGCGTCTCAGAGGAGAAAGGGGACTCCAAAAGAGGGCCAGAGAGGGCAGGCAATTACATGATGTCTTTGCATTCATCCCGAAGTCCACCCATGAACGCCTGGAGTTACTAGTCTCATAAGGATCCAGGAGCCATGCTGTGCTCAGGAGGGCTGGTGGCCATGCTGGTCCGGCTCATGCCCAGGCGTGATTTCCCAAACTCAGAGCCCCCAGCTGGGAGGAAATGTGCACACTGTGTGTGCCAGTGACCACAGACAGACCCTGGGCTCCTGCTCAGGTCTCCAGCTGAGGAGAGAGGCAGTCGGTGGGAATCGGGGACCTGCAGCCCAGTTAATGTGGGTGGACACATGGACCAAATGTTGTGACCTCTAAAGCTAGACTCTCAGAGACAAAGTAGTGGAGCTATCTCTAGTGTTTCTTCGGGTCTGGAGCAAAAGGGGTCTTATCTACCATAGTGGATCTTCCTTTTGGTGATCCCTTCTAAAACATCTCCTGGATGCTGTGGTTGGACACACAGTCTTGTTGGTGTTGATAGAGTGGCTGCAGCTGCCTTTGGATGTAGGTGCTTCCTCTAGACTCCAGAGCATAGCTGCTTGCCCTGCCTTGCCTTTGGGATTCCCATCCACATGTGTGGGGAGAGAGAGGAAGGCCCTGGACCCCGCCCCGTCTCTGATTTTTGCCCATCTAAGATACCACAGGGACGTGCTGGTCCGACCCAGTTTGGCTCTGCAGGTGTGGGGTTCCAGTCCTGTTGGAGGGGCCTGTTTGTCCCTCCCTGGGACGTGACATCACACATGCATTCCTGGGAGGCAGTGGTGTCACAGTGTGGGCCTGGAGACTTTAGGAGTGGCCGGTCTCCTTTCCACTGCTTGTTCAAGGCGTTTCAGAGGTGGATGTCCACCTCTACTCCTCTGCTGCTTCCAGAGCAAGACGACTCACCCCAATCACCAGGATAAGGTTGGGGCAGACCTTGAGTCACGTGGAAATGCCTATGTTACCTATGTCATTTCCACCCAGGAAGTGCGGTTGTTTCCAGAGCCCCGGGGCCGTCAGTGGGCAGTGGCTATAGTGATGACCCTGGAGCCGAGCTCTGAGGGCCCAGGAGCCCCAGGCAGCCAGTAGCATCGAAGGCCCAGGAGGCCCTGGTCCATGGTGCAGGAGCCCACCGTGGGGCCGTGTGCAAGGCCAGTGCCCTCTGCAAGGGAGGGGACTGCAGCCCTGAACAAGTCACAGGGGAGAAGCGAAGCTCTGAGGCCCCCAGAAGCGCTCTGGTTGGGCATGGTATGGTCTTGTGGGCAATGCCCGGCTCGAGGCTTGGCACCCGGCTACTCTTGGGGCTTGCCACCTGGGAGGTAGGGTCCTGCTGACACCTGGGGTGCCGGGGGTGCTGGCATGGTGGCACACAGAGGCCAGAATGAGAGGGATAGGAAGTGACACCATTCTTATTTTTAGCCAGAACCATGAAAAGGAGTTGGGCCGATGGCTTCTCTTGGCAATGTCACCACGCAGGAGCTGTCCCCTGCAATGGGCTCTGCACGGACCCCTCTGCCTGGGGGTCCGTGCCGGCTCCTGGAGGAGCTGCCTCTGCCGGCTCCTGGAGCCTCTTTTGCCAGAGCGGGGAAGGCGGCTCTGAATCCAGCTGTCAGTCCTCTGTGTCGGCAGCCGGAACAGCAGCCGTCTCCAGGCTGTCCATCTGGGTGGCAATGTGTTCCCACAGTGGCTGGGGCACTGCCTCTGCTGCTGCTCAGGGTCACATCTTAAGCAGAGATGCTGTTCCAAACCTGGCCTTCACTGTTAGCAGACACCCAGTTCCTCTGGAGGCCTGTGCCCTCTGAACAAGTGAGTGGCCTTTGGGAGCTTGACCGGCAGCCATCAGCCAGAGGTCCAGGCGCTGGCGTGCCTGCCTGTGCCCCTCCTGCATTTGCTCCTACGATGCTAAATTTCTTGTTCCTGTTTTCATTTGCTTTATTTTTTGTTTTCCATAAGCAACCCTCTGCAGAGGCCTGTGGTTTTAACAACATATTCCCTGAAACGGCTGAGAGGAGACTCCATGGAGGAGGTGTGGGGGGCATCAGCGCTCCAATTCCCATGGGAGTTGCTCCTCTCTCTGTCCACTCATTCACTCATCTGTCCAAATGTCCTTTTCTCTGCGGGTGATCTGCAGCCCGAGGACTGGCACTGAGACAGGCAGGGCCTCCTTGGTCTGAGAGCCTGGTTCCTTTAGTAGGTGGAGGGGACTGAGCATATGAGTGTGGTATCCATTCTTTGGAACTGTGAAGGCCTAAGATGAGTTCCTTCCTGAGTCCCACCTTCCTTCCCTGGAGTAGAGCAAGGCTTGGGAGCCGGAGGCGCCCTGTCTCCCGCGGCTTTGGCAGCAGGTGGACTGATGTTGGTGGGCTCTGGCTGTGCAGTGGAGGGAACCCCCACCCCACCCCAGGAGCTGTCCACAAGGGGCCCAGGTATGCCTGGGGCCCTGGGGCTCAGCCTGGCCTCTGCCCTGCTCTCCATCTGGCCCAGGTGCAGGGCAGCAGGTGAGATGGGGCTCCTCGACTGTCCACCGCTGCAGAGTGGAGCCCCTGGGGCACCCTAGTGCGTTCAGGAGAGGCGGGGGCACAGAGCAAGAAGAACATGAATTTTCCAAAGTGCTAAAGAATCTGCCTCTTGGAAGTTCTGCAGGCCCCATTTGGTGGGACCACAGAATGCAGCCAATTCCCTGAAACCCTGAATCTGTCATTTAGAACAAAAGTTTCTCCACAGACGCCTGCTGCCTGTGTTCTGAAAGTTCTGATTTGTGGCTTTGACTTCATTTACACTCCTGAGTCAGGGGAACACCCCCTCTCGGGGACAGAGACTGCCCCCTGCTAGTCTCTGTGCCGGCCTCTGGCCTCACTGCCACTCCCAATGCAGGGTGGAAACCAGGGACCTAACAGAGCCCCTGGTGTCCTGGTCATCATCCTGGGGCCCCGGGTTCTGGGAGCAGTGGGTGAGGGTCAGCCTGCACAGCTGCCATGATGGGAGGCAAGAGGCGGAGGCAGGTGGACGAGCCCCTCTGCGACGAGCCCACCCTGATGGCAGGAGGGCCAGGCTGGCCCTGCTTCTCCATGTCCCCACTGGTGTCTCTCTGGAGTCTTGTCTCCCCTGCTGGGTGCAGAGCTGCAGCTCTGGGTAGGGAGGACAGCTGCTAGGAGCTCAGGCCACAGACACAGGGCCGCATGCCCTAGAGCTTAGAGCTTGGGACTTGTAAAGTCTTCTTGACCACACAGATCAGACCCTTTGCTGTGGAGTGTTCTAGAAACACAATCGTAAAGGAAGGCAGAGCCTCCTCCTGCCCTGAGGACTACCACCCAGGTCACTGAGCCCTGTCCTCCAAGTCCTTCCTGAAGACTCTCGGGCTGCCACTTCCCAGTGGACGCTCTGAACGCATTCCAAGGCCAGTCGCTGCCCAGCCTGGCTGCTCCAAGGCATCCTGCGGCTCTCGGCAGCCTTGGCAGTGAGTCTCCCTCAAAGGCAGGAACTCATCTTGGAAGCTAACACACCTCTTGACCCCTCAGAGCGACTGCTAGAGCAACGAGTCTTCGTTTCATTGGGCAGAGCTGGGGTCTCCCCATCTGGCCAGCAGTCACTGGGATTGGGGCGAGGGGCCACTTGGCACAGTCTTCAGGGTTGCTTGCTGTGCGCTCTGCTCTCCACTGCTCTTCTCCCTGCAGAAGTTGCAGGAGACGCGTTCTGCCCCGCTGGACTTGGCCGATGGCCTCTGTCTGGGTTGGCTCTTTGGTCCCTGTATTCCCTGCTTCTCCTTTAAATCGGTGCTGCCTGGGAGCTCGCTCGGGTTCTGGGTTGGTCTGTGTTTGGCAGAGCGGCATGAACATGTCTTTGTGGTTCCGTTGATACTGCTTCTCTGCATGTTGAAGCTGGAACATCAGAGAAGCGCTCAGAGGTGAGCATATGAAGCAGGGCTTATTTAAAAAGGGGTCACATAGATCTCTCCAGCGAGCGAGAAGGGGCCGTAGCTGGTGTCCTGGTGTCCCCAGAAACGAGGTGTTCTGGCCTTTTTAGGTGAGGTGTTCTGTCCAGGATTCCTTTGTTCTCCTGCCTCCCCCCAATCTTTCTCCTTCCTGCTCACGTGACAAGGCCGGGAATGATCGGTGTGGCCAAAGGTGGGGACTGGTGGGCTGAAGGGGGACGGGCAGGTGGAGTAGGCAGGGACACAGTAACCGCCTTACAGCTCCCTGGAGGGAGGGGAAATTCCCGGGACAGGTCACCTTGGCAACAGGTTGGAGCAGGGGCAGGCTCTTGATAAGATCCCTCAGGGGACAGTCTCCAACTTCCCAGACTCACTCCAATCGGCCTCCGAGGTCACCTGACTTGATTTACCTCCCTACCCTGACTGCCTGAGTGATTCTAGCTTCACAGTCTGTCCTGATGGAAGGTCTGAACGGCCTCGTTTTGAACCAGGAGGTGGTGGGCCATGGCACTGGTGCAGAAACCTGAGCCCTGGGCTGTGTGGCCGGCGGTGGGCCACCCCACTCGGGAAGGGGAGGGGCCCCTCCCCAGAGGCTTGGCGGCTAGGCCCGAGTGGGCAAGGAGCGTGTGGACTCGGACGCCCTGGGTAGTGGCCCGTCGTCCTGGAGATGACCTTGCGTTCTGGGGCAGCAGTGCCTATGGTCCCTGCTTCCCCCTGCCTTGACTTGCTCCGGGTCCCAGCCCTTCCGTGCCGGTGGAAGGACAAGAGTAACGCGCAGAGAGCAGGGACACAGTGGGGCTTCCTCCACAAGACTAGGCACGAGAGCCCTTCTGTGCTGGCATGAGCTTGGCCTGGGGGCAGGGGAGAGCTGGGACCCCACCCACAGTGACTCCCTGTGCCTCTCGGAGGCTGGTGCTGGCGGGGCTTGCGGAGGCCCGAGGGGGGCCTCCTGGCCACGGTGCCAGGAGCTCGGGGCAGCCAGCAGTGCGCCCAGAGTGGGTGGGAAAGGGGTGTGAGGCCGCTGTGCTCTCTGGTGTGGACCCCGAGGGCATGGCCCTGCCCTGTGCACCCCGGGTTCAGACATCCCTCCCCCAGGCCTCGCACCAGGAGGCTGACTTTCTCAGAGAGGGGGTCTCAGCAGGGCAGTGGTCAGACTGCTGCTGCCTGCACTGCACTTGCAGCAGTGCCCTGGAAGGCGTGACTCCGTTCTCAGGAGCTGGCTCGGCAGCCCGCCCTTCTTGTCCCTGGGAACAGGAAAGCTGGGAGCCACACTGTTTTGCCAGCCCGAGGCCTTCAGAACTCACAGAATTGAGGAAAAATTGCTTGCAAAGAATGTTCGCTTTCAGATCTACGTGTAGTGTCTCATGAGGTCCGACGATTGCATGAGTTTATGAGGCCCACATCCAGTCTATGCAGTCACGAGATCGTGCTTTATAAGTGACCTTCTGAGGAGGCCAGAGAAGGGTAACAGATACTTGTCACACCTGGTGACAGTGGCTGCTACCTCAAATGGCCTGTCCACTGCCTCTGGACAGTCAGCCCCTCTGTTGGGGGGGGAGACCAGCCTTCAGCCTGTGGGAAGTGGCATCTTGAGTAGGTCCAGGTATTTCCAGGGCTTTTACCACCTGTGAATCAGACATATTTATCTTACTTATATCTGTTATTCATGCACCGCATGTGGTTTTCAGTTTTGCAAGTGTTTAAGTGTAGTAAGAAGAGGTGGACAGCAGCACAGGGGGCCCCTTCTGGGGCGTAGTGTTGGCAGAGAGTCAAGCCCACTGGGACCCCTGTGGTGCCCACTTGCAGGGGGGCGGGGCTTCATGGTGCGGGCAGGGCAGGGGCTGCGTCAGGAGCCTTGGGCTCAGAGGGGCTCCCTGATTTAATTATGCAGATATTCATATCACTGGTGTTCATAAGAGCAAAGCTCTGGGAACAACCCAAGGTTCAACAATAGAGCACTGACCATTATTGTAAATAATGAGTGTTACTGAGAACTTGTAAATCACATTCACGTAATGATTCTGTTTTTCATCAAAATGCCAAAATGCTCACAAAGTGATCTTTTAAAAGAAAAGCCAGTTACGCCGTGGCATGTGCTGCTTAGTGAAACTAGAGGCATCTCTCTTGTAGAGATACGGATCTCCCCCAACTGCAGTAGTGGCTCAGATGACAGTGTGACCAGTGGCCTTATGTGCCTGTGGGTGGTGGCCTCAGATGTTTCCCTCAGCATGGACCAAGTGGGCCTCGGCACCTGCTCAGTGTTCCCTGAGACTTTTTAAAAGACAAATTAAGTCTAAGGCGAGTTTGAAGTTCGCTGTTATGGTCCGTCCTGAGCGCAGGCCTTCAGCAGTGCTGACCATGCTGGTCAGTGTTCTGGTGGTACAGAGCTGGGCGCGGTAGACCCCAAGAGGGCCGCAGACGGTGGCTGCCCACCTCTCTTCTCTCCAGTCTCGGGAGCGCAGGTTTGCATTTTTTTTGTTTTTGTTTTGTTTTGTTTTGTTTTTGGTGAGCTGCCAGATTCATGCTGAAAGTTTCCAACCAGAACCAACAACCTTAACTGTCTATGTTACAGTCTTTATTTTGTAAGCCCCTGACTGTAAGCTGTTGGCACACTGCCGTGTAAATCTGCTCACAGAGTCCTTCTCACGTAGGAGTCGGGGAGGGTCCAGAAGCCTTCACCTTCAGGAAGCCCCTGCCTTTCCCAGGGCAGCCTGGCGCACCCCTCTCCCTCCTGCCTGCCCCCCCCCCCCCGTGTGTGTGTGTCTGTCTGTCTGTCCTTCCTCTGTGTCTGTCACCCTCTCTCTCTTGTTTTAGTTTCCTGGGAGGTGGGTGTAGCCCATTTCTTTTCCCTGAGAATATCTTTGCTTTCTGTAGCCAAAGGCAGTCTTTCTGTCTAGATCAAAGCTTGCTCGTGCCTGTGTATATGACACAAGTAGAGCTGGTGCCCTGGACACGGGGCTGAGGGGTACCCTGTGGGAAGTGCACCCTTTGCATGCTCGGTGCCCAACACCTGTGCCGTTTGCTGCTCAGGGGGCAGGGGTGATGGCCAGCGAATCCTCCTGCACTAAGAATCTGTGGGCCTCTCCGCTGGCCAGAGCCGCCCCCCTCCCCAGCAGCAGGTGCTCTGCCCCGAACTCCCCACGGACCGTGGAGCGACCTTGCGCAGAGGCCTTCTCCGCTCCTGGCCGAGCTCTGCTGAGCCACTCTTCCTTCCGCCCAGCAGCCTGCTGGAAACGGCGGAAACGGGGCACATGACGTGATCACCCAACACAGGAAACAGCCGCCAGCCTGGCCACAAGCTGCTGAAGGCATCACAGTGCTTCCCTCGTCAGGGCAGTGCCCTGACTGCTGTCGAGGTCCCCTGAAGCCACAGAGGCCATCGCAGCCCTGGCTCAGGTGGTGGGGGGTGTTTCTGTCTGGGCTACAGATTCTCAGTGTGCCTGTGGCCCTGCATTTCAGGGTCACATTCCTGTCGTGGTGGCCCAGGCTGTGCCCACACGGTGACAAACACAGTGTTCCTTCCTGAGCTTCCAGGACTTCTCAGAGCACCTTAGACTCTGACCACAGGGCAGCATCAGGCAGGAGCAGGGAGGATGCAGCGGGCAGTGCAATCTGTCCCCATCCTGGGTCTGCTGGCAGTCGTCTGTAATGTGGTGGTCCCCAGGAAGTGCCCTGGGCAGCCACCCCCAGGGCTGGGGCCCCAGAGAGGCTAGGGTGGCCTCCAGGGCCGGCTGTGGCCGAGGTGTACAGGGCGGGGCTGTGTGGCCCCGGTGCTCTCCACTCCTACCCCACAGGGCGGAGGTTCCAGAGCACTGGCTCACCTCGGCTGTGTGTCCTCATGTGCCGGGCTCGTGCCTCTCTGGTCTCAAGGCTCTCGGTGAGCAGGACCCTCTGTGATCAGGAGTGTCAAACAGCTCTTGCTGGTGGTGGTGAGGGACACTGACTGGGTTCCCTGCGTGGTAACCAACTGCCTCTGCTCCTTTTCAGCCCATCTCTGCCTGCCCTTGACTGGCAGCTGCCATCCCACTCGGGCCCGTATGAGCTGCGGATTGAGGTGCAGCCCAAGTCCCACCACAGAGCTCACTATGAGACGGAAGGCAGCCGGGGGGCCGTGAAGGCGTCGGCCGGAGGACACCCCATTGTACAGGTATGGCTCGGTGCGGACATTGGTGCTCCTGCATCCAGCGGGCAGCCTTGGGACAGCTGCTAACCGGGCTTTTCCCCCTCGGGTTTTAGAAAATCATTGCCTCCCACCCAGTTCTGCTGAATTTCACGTAAAGTAAGTGGAGAAGTCCCATTGTCTCTTCAGTGGAGATGCCCTTGACTTACGTGGCCTTGTGTCCCAATAAGCCCCTTGTAAATGAAATACTGAAAGTCAAAGTGCACTTACCTCCCCCACCTCCCGGCCCAGCCCTCCTGAGGGCAGGCTGACTGTGCCACGCCTGCGGCTGGCGCCCAGCACTGCGGCTGGGGAGGAGAAGCTGTGCTGCCTTTAGGAGGGGAGACCCGTGCCGAGCCCCCCGTGCTCCGAGCGTGCACAGTCGCACAGGGGGCTGCTTGACAGCGTGCCCAGCAGACCTCTGCATGCGCTTGGACACATGGGGTGGTGACTTTCATGGCTCTGCCCTCTCCTTGCTGAAGGCCTTGGCCCTGCAGCAGGATTCTGCAGAAGTGCCTGGTCACCTTCTCACCTGGCTTTTGCTGGCGATGCAGGTGCTGGGCTGCTGGCCCTGGACCCAGGGAGGCTGTTCTCACCCGCCTGCTGGGCCACATCTGAGGGAGCTGGCGAGGGGACAACCTGTAGCAGGGTCCCTGCAGGGCCAGGCTCTCCCTGTGTGGCTCTGGTGGCACTTCCTTGCCTGATTAACATCTTGGCAAAGGAAGCATCCAGTTGCCACAGACTTAGAGTGTCCAGCAGTGACAGCCAGGGAGGCAGGTGGTGGCCAAGAGGGACGGTGTGAGACCCAAGCTAGTCTCTCCTCTGCTGGACATTGATTGAATCCTGGTGGCTGTGGAGGGGCCAGCACCCCCCAGCTGTGCCTGTGTGCTCCGAGGCTCAGCTCTCAGGGTGCTGCTGCTGCCGTACAGGACATCTCACAGGGCTCCAGCCACACAGAGCCTTGGAGAGCCTTTTTCTCCAGTGCCCCAACATCACAAAGCATCACACATTCCCTATGATTTGGGGAATGATGCCAGCCAGAGGGGGAGCTCGGTAGGCACCCTGTATTTCTATTTTATTCCATTTAGGTAAATAAAAAGCCTGCGAGGGCAGGAGCACGTGGAGACAAATGGCTGTTTGCCAACGCGGCAATCAACCGCCTGGAATTAGCGGGCGAGGCGCAGGAGCAAAGCACTTTAGCCGTGCTCACAGATGGTGTTAAGGTGATATTTGTGGCCCGTGTGCTTGACGCCAATTAATACCCACTCTGTTAGCTGCTTGACGTGAGAAAATGCGGGAGACATCAGCACACAGCAGCCGGCTGACATTTTCAGCCTCCACCTTCTCAGGTGGAAGCAGGTCAGATAATGCGCGTGTTCAGTTGTGCTAAATAACGACAGGCATTTACCTCCCCGTCTGGCTACGTTTCCACTGAATGGAAGTGCATTATTGCTGAATGGAAAAGATATTAAAAAGGAGAGGAAATGAGTCTGTTAGAGGAGGAGGCATGGAGACAAGCAGTGGAGAAACAATGGCTGAGCACCCCCGTTTGTTCTAAATCATGTCAGGGAGGGGCACTGGCCGAGAGCGAGGGGGCAGTGGCCACGGAGCTGGGGGACGTGAGCCTGAGCTCGGAGTGAGGGCAGAGGGTCAGGTCAGAGCTTGCCGTTCACGGCGGTTGATGGGTGGTGGTCGTGGTGCTGTTCTTTGGAGGATGAAATGTTGGTGGGTGGAGAGCTCACGGACCCCTTCCCACGTCTGCTCAGGGCTCCAGAGGTGCCTGGCTGCACCGCACACCATGCCACTGCCAGCACCCAGGCAGGGCTCCCAGGCTGTCCACCGGCCCAGCCACCATCACGGACAATGCTGAGCAACTGGGACATTTGGGAGGACTGTGAAAGCGAAACGGTCATTTAAAGTGTCTTTAAAGTGAATCCTCACAATTACCTAAAACTAATTGTACATGTTGGTGGAGAGCGGCAAATCAGGGCAGGCTGGTGGTGTTTCAGCACAATGGTCCCCCAGGCCCCTGCATCCTGAAGAAAAGGAAATGCCAGTTCTGTTGGCATTTCTCATGGTGACAAATCAGTGCTGGGAGAGCTTTCTGTGTGCCCGTGCAGGGTGAACCCCCATCTGTGCAGGCATGGGACAAGCAGCAAGAGATGGGGGTTGGGGGCTTTATTTTCTTTCTTGGTCGGTGGACCACAAATTGGGTAAAAATAGAGTTTGTACATAATTACAAAACATACTAAAATAGAAAACTCTCTGTTGCCATGAACGCTCGGTAACCACAGTTTCCTTCTGTACTGTTGAGTTATTTTGGCACATCCCTCAGCACTGCAGCCCTGACCCTCAGCCTCCTCTTGCTCTCAGAGCTGGGTACGCAGCATTGTGGCCACAGATCCCATGTTGGGGCACAGCAGCCCTAAGCCATCTCGTGGTCTGTGGTCACCTCTGCTGCTGTGACCATTCAGATCCACCATGCACATCGGCACCTTTGCATATTAAAAATTCTGCTCCCTTCTGGGTATACTCCAATCTTACTTTCTTTATGTTTTAAAAAATCTGTCCATGAAAACCAAAGCCCATGATACGCAGAATGCAAACCCCCCGGCAGAGCCCGAGAGGAAGACAGGAGAAGAGCAGAGGGGACCCTGTCTCTGATGCCAGGGCAGGTGTGGACGTGGCTCACCCCAGCATCCTCTCCCTACTGCAGGAGGCCAGATGCTCAGCCCCACCCGGCGGGGCCAGAGGTGGCAGTGCTTCAGATAGGGCAGGGCGCTGCACCTGGCCTCACCCGACGTTCCTCGAGGCTACGGAGTCCCACTGAGCCCTGGTGGGTGCGAGTGCAGGACCCCTGCCCTTAGTCTAGGGGCCTTCCTGTGGCACTGTGCCATGCTCACAGGGCTGTGCCCTTCGCCAGGGACTGCATCACTCCTGTCCTCCCATGGACCTGTCCTTGTAGCAATCTAGCAGCCACTGGCTGTGGGAGGTGAGGCCCTGGGTCTGCCTGGCCTTGGGCAAGGGCTGTGAGCAGGCTCCAGAGCTGCCTCCAGAGCACAGGTGGGTCCTGCTTCTGCCACGGCGTTGAAGCCCAGGAGGGAGGGCTGTGGGCTCACCTGGACCTTCAACAGGCCTTTTCCTCCACAAAGAAGACGCCTGGTTCAGGCCATCCAAAAGGACTGTCTGGGACTCTGGAGGAACCTGAGGGACCTCCTGTCTTGGGCTAGCTTCTGGTCGTCAGTTCTCCTTGTCTGTCCCGGCTGCAGTGAGAGGAGCTGAGGAACCCCAGCTCTCCTGAGGTTGCGTCCTAGGGAGCACGTCCTAGAGGCCTGTGGAGGCCTCTGGGGCCTCTGCAAGGCTCTGCCCTGCAGGCAGGTAGAGCTCTGCCCGGAGGGAGTCTACTGACCTGGACCCACAGAATCCAGCTCCGTTTACCAATCACCAGAATAGCTTGCTGATAGCATCTGGCCTGCACGGGAGGCTGCTGTGCCTGAATAATTAACCACTGAAGTGAAAAGCACCCAGGACCTGGCATTTTAGGTTCATAGTTTATAACTCCTCGGTTAACCGTGGCCCATAGCTCCTGCCTGGCCCGTGGAGGGTCTGAATCAGCCACAGAGCTGGGCACAGCGGTTCCTGCCTGTGATGCCAGTGCCTCTAGAGGCTGAGGCAGGAGGACCACAAGGTCCAGACCAGCCTGGGCAACTTAGCAAGACCCTGTCTCAAAATAAAAAATAAAAAGGGCTGGGCGCAGCTCAGTGGTAGAACACCCTGGGATCAATCCCCAGCACCAACAGAACAAAACAAAACAAAAGTATCAGCAGCAGGCAAGGCCAGGGCAGGTTGCGGGCAGAGACCCTGGGAGTTCCCATCTGTGGGTATGAGGTGTGCACTCGGGGTATGCACCGCAGGATAGGGTGCTGAGGATCGCGGAGCACTGGCGGTGGGCAAGGTGTCGGGGACCAGGCAGAGGCGTCCTGCTGGTGCCCCGAGCGTAGGGGATAGGTGGGCCACCAGGCCCTTGTGGTCCTGGGAAATTTCCTCAGGCTTCTTGGTTTTAAGGCCAATTTTGCCCCCAAGGCCATGGCAGACACTTTCCCTGTCATACCAGAAACCCAGCAGCAGACAATCAAGGGATGAGGCCCCCCAGAAGGTGCCCTTGTTCTTGGATCGGTCACTTTGGCGTCTGAGTCGGGTGACTCTCAGTCACTGGGCATTGCAGGCAGCGCCTTTCCCTAGGCCCAGAGGATCAGAAGGCCAGCATCGCAGGAGCAGGCTCCCGAGGACTCCCTGTTGGTCAGTGGCCACGGGCCTGCTCTGCCTGAGCCTCGCTCCACTTTTCTCAGGTGTCTCTGTGCGCCAGACCAGGGCTTCACAAGGGCCCAGGGAGAGTGCATGCCGGGAGCCAGTGGCCTTGGTCTGCTCCATCCCAGCCCGGGGGCTCCCCAGCCGAGGTGCCCTGTGGACAGGAAGACGCAGCCTCACCCTGCTGTGGCAAGCCTGCGGCCCACAGTGGGTTGCTTCTGTGGACTGGGCTCAGCCCCTGGACGGCCTCTCCTCTTGCAGGAGGTTCAGGGTGAGTGTAGCACCCTCCCGTCCCCCACGGGCACAAAGTCAAGGGTTCGTAGAGGTGCCTTGGTCCCCTCTGCCCACACCGCTCAGTACCAGTGTTGGATCGTACCCACGAATATGGACAGATACCCAAAAGTGCTGTGAGGAAGACCCTGGTCACCCCAAAATGCATGGTTCCCTGTCCTGCTCCTCCCAGGAGCAAAGCCCCAGTGTCCCACAGCAGTGCACCAGGTGCCAGGGACGGTCCAGTGGCAGCTCTCCCCAAGTCCACGCCATCACCATGGGCAGCAGTAACGCCTGGGAAAGCAGGTAGCTCCTTGCCGCACTCCCTCTGCTGGCCTCGGAAGGCAGGTGGTCCAGAGGGCTCCCAGCATGGCTTCCAGACACACCTTGTCCCAGAGGGGGATGTGGAGATGAGCTGAGGTCCTCACTGCCAGAACCTGCCTCGAAGCAGAGTCCACGCAGAGCTGGGCACGGAGCCCCGTCCCGAGCATGGGTCCCAGCCCGTGTCCCCAGCCAAACCTCCAAACTCTGGAGCACCAAGAGAGTTGAGAATGAGCCCGACTGAGTGCAGACCTTGCTCATGACTTTCCTTAACCGTGAAACGTTCACACACTGTGGGTGGTTTTCCTGAGTCTTCTCTGAGGGCAGAACCCTCTCCAGGTGGTTTCTGAGTGGAGGTGTGGGTGCAGGCCCACTGGGACCCCTCAACGCCCTGCAACCCTGCTTGGTGTCAGTGGGACAGGCAGCTTCTCTGGGCCCAGATGAGAGTCAGCATCTGAGTGAAGGCCACAGCAGGGACGTCCCCAGCTGGCCCTCTCTTGTGCCATGTGCAGGCTTCTTCCATGTGGAACTGTGGCCTCCCTGGGCCACCCTGCAGGGGCTCTTGCAAGGGTTCCTCCGAGAACCTCTGGCAGCCTCAGGGGCACCGTCTGCCCGTGGACAGCTGTTAGGCGTAAAGAGTTTGTCCTGTGGGCGCGAGTGTCCTGTGTTGTGGAGAGTGCTGTCTTGCATGGCCTGCAGGGGGCATTCTTCTGAACCTGTTTTGTGGCTCCTTCCGGGCTGCCAGGGGTTGCTGGGCGTGGCCAGCACCCTCTGGCCTGTGCCAGGCTTGGCCAAATGGGCTCATCATCAGCATCTGCCCCCCAAGGGAGAACACTGGACTCCTGTGTGTGGACGGAGGCCCTTTCTCTGCGTCAGTGCACATGGCAACTGGCTCTGCCGAGGTGGACAGTTGCCTCACTGGCTGTGGTGTTGGACTTCCTCAGCAGCACCTCGTGGGCAGGGAGAGGGCAGTCAGACCATGGGCCCAGGTCCCCATGATGTGACAGAGCCTGGGTGGCATGGCAGTGCCAACACAGGGAGTCCTTTCTGAGCCTAAGTGCCTGCAGTCCCTCCCCGCCTTGTTCCTAGCCCCTCCTCGCCATCCTTGGGGACTCTGAGGGCTTCCTCTGTTCACACTGTGGACACTTGTCATGCTGCCAGTCCCTTCCCTCTGTGCACGTGAACCCACCAAACTGTGCCCCATTAGGACCTCAGAGGGTCCAGTCCCAAGAAAGAGAAGGATACCTGCTGCAGGCGCGCAGACCAGCTCTGCAGTGACGGCCCTGCTCAGGGCCGTGGGGGTCAGGAGCTGGCCTCCCTGAGTGCCTGGGCATCCCTCACGGCTCGCTGCACATGGGGCCAGCCGCCCTGCAGCAGCTCTGTCCTGTGTGTGGGGAGTTGGCGGGGAGTCACTCTGGAGCCTGGGGATCTTTCAGGGGCAGAGGAGCAAGTGCCCTTTCCCACATGGTCGGGCCTGCCCTGCCAGCTCCTGGACTCCTTTCTGTGCCCCTCAGAGAAGAGCTGTGCAGTCCCGAGTGGGTCCTGTTGCCCAGGGAGGGTAGGTCCTCACGCCACAGGCCGTGGGCCACTGGCTCCTGGCATGGGGAGGTTCCAGAACCTGCAGTGGACCTCCCTGGTGGGCCCCGAGGGCTCTGTCTCTGGATCACTCTTTGCTAGGCAGAAGGGGGCTTCTCTGCGTGTTGTTAGTTAGAGATGTGGATGCAGAGCCTCAGTGCAGAGCCTTCCTCAGTCCAAGGCTCCCGCAGTCCCTCCCTCCTGATGCTCCCTCCTGCTTCTGTGCCTGCTGGGTCCCGGGCGCTGCTGGCAGAGGAGTCTGTGTTGGTCGGGAGGCCTGGCCGCCTGCTGGCCCCTAGCTGGAGCTTGGTTGCCTTTGGTGTGGGCGGAAGAGGCTGCCCACACGTAGGCCGGCCCAGGGACCTGCATCCCTGCCCCCAGGGAGGCTTCCAGGTGGGGTGGACCAGCCACTGTTCCACCTGCCCGGAGCCCCAGGACCCTGAGGCCTGCACAACTCCCCAGCCTTGCTCAGGGTCCCCTGGTCAAGGCGAGGGGCTGAGAACTGAGCCATGGAGGGGCGCGCCCTGGCTGAGCTTTGCCCAGGGTGTGGCTCTTCCTTCGCTCCTCAGCCTCTCCACCTCAGCCCTGGCAGGAGTCGGCCCTGTGCCATGGTCCCCTTGGTGCTCCATGCACAGGTACAGATGGGTACATTCTCAGGAAGATCCCCAGAGTGCTGGGTGAGGGGCACCAGCGCTCCTCCCGGGGCGCCCTGGCTGAGTGATGTTTCCACAGATCAGGGTTGAGGGGCTGGGAAAGTGGCAGCCT
Organism: Marmota flaviventris; assembly: GCF_047511675.1. Taxonomy (NCBI): domain Eukaryota; kingdom Metazoa; phylum Chordata; class Mammalia; order Rodentia; family Sciuridae; genus Marmota; species Marmota flaviventris. Next base: position 612,458 of record NC_092513.1, on the reverse strand, counting down.
CTGGAGAAACCCGAGGTGCAGAGCCAGTGAACAAGACTAGACCTCCTTGGATCGCAGCCCTTCCTTGTAGAGGAGGGCGTGATGGCTGCAGCTCGGGGGCCATCACCAGGTGCGGTGCTCCTGCCCTGACCCGTACCTTCGCACTATCTGATCTTTATTCATGAGCTTTTTTGTTCCTCCGGGTTCTGCCTTTGCTTGCAGCACCAAGCCATGTCATGGGATCGGCATCTGGTGGAGGTCTGAGGTCTCGACAGGACAAGGGTGTGTGGGTGTCAGGACCCTGATCTTGTGCTCTTGAGCTCCCTGCCCCCAGCCTCACGGAACACAAATGCCCTGGGAAAGGTGTCCCCTGCTGGCGCTGGGACTGACTTTGCCAGGACCCGAGAACAAAGCAGGTCTGGTCTTTAACTCTAAGAGGCCCAGCATTCAAAGCAACTGTGTGGGCGGCCGAGCCAGAGGGGAGCTGCAGGTCCCTGGAGAGGCCAGGGAGCAGCATTTCAAACCTCTCAGCTGCAGGCCAGGAGGGTGGCTGGGCCACTGGCCTGCTGTTTGGAAGCTGGGCAGCAGGGCTCCTTCAGGAGCACCAGGATGACCCTCAGGTCAGAAACTGCACCAGATCTGGGAGGCCAGTGGGGAGGGGACATGGTGGGTGGGAGGCTGGCCCAGAAGTGGTGATGCAGGCCTCGAGGCTATCTGTGTGTCAGGTGTGTCTAAGGCTCGCTCCACCTGGAATGGAATGAAATGAAACGCAGAGTTTTGTGTGAGATGCTGGGACTGAACTGAGGGTCTCACACATGCTGGAAAAGCCCTCTACCACTGAGCCGCACCCCAGCCCCCAGAGCTCTCGGAATAAGCTGAACAGTCAATTATTAGAGGCCCTGGAAGGCTTCAGCCCCCACAGGTGGGAGGACTGGACTGGTGGAAGGAAGTCCTCCGGTGGCTTGGTGGACATCACCAGCACAGGCACCCTCTGGGTGGCCAAGCTTTTAACTGTGGTGGTGCTCATCCCATCTGCAACCCCCTCCAAAAGGCAGAGACTTCCTACAGAGGGACCAGGAGTCGGAGCAGCCTTCCTTCTGAAGGCCCGTGAGCTCGCGTGTCCTCCCTGCAGCTGTGTGTCGTGGAGCCCGCCAATCCCTGCAGGCTCACCACTTGTGCTCCCCTGCGAGCCCTTGATCCGTGTGACTGCAGCAGACCCGGTTTGTCTGTGCACATGAGTTCATACCACATATAAATTCTGGGTAAAATAACAGCACTACTTTATGCAGGGAACTCAGCATTGCTGGTGGCTCATCGCACATGTTCTTATACACACAAAAACAAATGCACCCATTTCCAAACACACACACACACTGACACACACAGTACACTTGCACACACACTCGCACACAAGCCACTCATTTGCATACACATATGCTGACACACGAGCCACTCACTTGCATACGCACACGTTGACACACAAGCCACTCACTTGCATACGCATGCGCACTGCCACACACAAGCACACTCACGCTCAAACACACATGCACAAGCACATTCACTCTTGCACACATATGCACATGTGACACACATGGTGCACACATGTATGAACATGCACACCCCCCACATAAGTTAGTTGCCTAGCACATGTGTGCACATGGGCAAACACATACACATGCAACACCCTGAAAGCAGAGGGCACTTTCTCCATCCTGCATGAGACCCGTCTCACTGCTGAGAGCCCACTACTACCACCTCTGAGCCCCCACCTGGCACTGTGCAGCAGAGCTGGGTCCCCACATCTCACAGTGATGACTCAGAGGATTCCTGGGGTCACCTGGCAGGTGCTCTGGATGATTCAGGCAGGAGTGCAGACTGTGCAGGTCTCTGTCGACACCCTTTGGGTCTCTGTCAGTGGAGTGGAGCTGTCCGTTAGTCCTCCTGGGAACAGTACTGGAAGGTGCTGCGGAGGCAGACCCGTCTTGGGTGGTCCTCTCTGGTTCTCTCTTGGTCCCACAAGGTGTGCCCTGCGTGCACCTGGAGCACCGAGATCAGTTCCTCGGTGCATCACCTGTCTGGGTGGTCTTGTTCAGCTGGCCACAGAGCACCCACACAGTGGGCTATGGAGTGCGAGGACAGGAGGGCCTGGCCCCAGCACTGCAGCCAGGGTTCGGGGAGCCCAGTTGCTGCAGTTCCTGGAAGAGGGCGAGCAGAGCGCCATGGAAGGACCAGGCTGTCATCAGGTGCAGAGCTGCGTCCCGTCTGCATTGTGCATAATGAGGAGTCGGCACTTAAACCTAATTTGGGACAGTGTGGGTACAGCACAGAGGAGCTCTTAAATTAGTTCAGTGGGGGGTTGGGGGTTAAAAATAGTGAATCAAGCCCCCAGGTTTGGTTCCCAGTACCACCAAAAAAAAAAAAAAAAATGGAAGTGAGCGGGATTTTCCCTCCCTGCACACCTTCTGGGTATTGGGAAGTGCAAATATTACCTCTGGATCTTAAATACACAGTTTCCCTTTAAACCAATGAGCACAACTGTGCGGGGTCTTGGAGGAAGACTCGCACTAGCGTGTCCAGCTAAGTTTCCATCAGTTAACTGCCTTGTTAGTTCCATGCCGCCCCTCACTGCAGATGGCACCAGGCTTGGCAGAATAAATGTGTCCTGTTTGCCTGTCACCTCGCTGTGTAAGTGCTGAGGTTTGCACGGGAGCTAAAAGCAGACACCCGGGCACAGGACACTCAGGGCTCTCACACCTGGGGACAGAATGGCTCGTTTTGTTTAGTTTAGGTGAAGCAGAGAGGCCACTGTTGTGACAGGCAGCTCTGCAAACATGATTCTGACAGATGTCGCTGGGTGCCAGAGGCAGGAGACCCGTGCAGCAGGGCCTGTGAAGAAGCCCACGTCTCTCTCCTAAAATGAGCCTCACGTTTTGAATAATAGATGCTCACCTTCCAGGCTAGACCTGGGCGTCCCCATTTCCACTGTAATGGCACGTTTTCTAAAGCATCTACTCATACCCCAACTTTGCAGGCGCCATCAGAGAGCTGCTGTGGCAGGGACCCTGGGGAGTCTTGAATTGTCATTTTAAAGTTATCTGTCCCCACCAGGCCAGGCTGGAGCCGCAGGCTGTCCTGAGCCTTGCCCACCAAGAGGATTTTGGCCTAAGACTCATTTATTTGTTCTTGTGATACATTTCTCAAAATGGAATACTAAGAGGCACATTTGTCTCTGAGTCTTTGCTTTCCTTTTTCCTCCCTGCACTGTAAAACAGCTGAGTCCAACAGAGGAAGGGTTTCCTAGCAGGTTTCTAAGTGGACACAGCTAGCATGGCTGCCTGAGAGTCCTGCAGCCTGGGTGACAGGTCCTCCGGCCCCACTGGATACTGTTGTAGAGACTCCTACTTTCATGCAGGAGAAGGCCTGGGGGTCAGGTGGGGCATCTTGTCCCTGTGGGTCAGGCCCCTCTGATCTGCCTGCCGTTCGTGTGCTCAGCAGGTTGGGTACTCAGTGGACAGAGCAGATGGGGAGAGAACACCCTGTGCTTTGGCCCCACTGGCAGCAACCACAGCTCTCACAGGGGCCTGGGGCCTCGTGTCAGCACCCTGCACACAGCTTTTTGTACAGAAAGCATCGCTGGGAAGTGATGGGCCCACGGACACTGTGACACATCACAGAGATGAGAGACGATGCCAGCCCGCATCGCCTGTTGAACCAGGGAACAAGGCTCCCCAGCCAGGTTCCCTTCCAGCCACGAGCCGAGCACACAGGAGTGCCGCCCAGAAACAGTGGAACTGTGGCCAGGGAGCTGGTCACCCCAGCCACACGGCTAGTGCGCATCTGTGCAGCCCAGCTCTCGTGCCCAGAGCCGTGGCGTCCTGCAGGCATGTCATCAGGGAGACTGGTGCAGGCTGAAAGAGTGGGCGATTGCCCACCAACCCCACAGCAGAGGGCTGCGGACAACTCTTTCCTGTCCTGGCCCTGGCACATGAGCAGCCACCCACAAGGGCTTCTGTCCTGGGTCCCAGGTCTCCATGTCGGCCTGCAGGATGAACCAGGCATGGCTGATTCCCGTACTGCTCACTGACGGTGAATCTGGATCCTGAGTGCTGGGCAGTGGGTAGCAGCTGAGGACTCCTTCCTGAGCCCTTGGGTTTATAAATGTCTGGACTCCCACTTGAGGAACTCAGGACAGTGATGGAGTCTGGCTATCAGGTTTCCAGGGTCAGTTCCTGCTGGTCCAAGCTATGCAGTGGACATGGGGTAGATGGAATGAGATCAGGAGGGGTCTTGCAGCCACTTTGCACTCTTAAACATGACTCCCTGAGGGCTCGTGATGGTCTCAATTGGGTTGGGGAGGAAGATGGTCTTGGGCTGAGGCCTCCCAGGGCACTCACTGGGCTGGATGTTACGGAAATAGGAACTTGTGTAAATAAACTCCTTGGCAAGATGGTCGAACTTAGGGCTAGCCCTCAGCCAGCCACTGCCTGCTTTGGCTTCCACTTCAGAGTCACTGGTGACTGTCATCCCTAGGTGTGACTCCAGGGACAGAGGACCAAGCTCTCCTGAGCCTGCACTGGGGCGGCGTGGAGGGCAGACCCTGCGGGAAGCGTGCCCCCTGTGGAAGCCCAGCAGCAGCCTCCTGGAGCACCTCTGTGCCTGAGGAGCGGCTCTGCCTGTGCCCTTTCAGCCTTTGGTTTCACAGAGCGCACGTTTCCTGCTGCGGTGGTGGCCCAGGGACCCATGGTTGAAGGAGAGGATGCGGCTGGACCTGTCTGAACTGTGATCTCAGCCCGGGCTCCTTTTATCTTGTGCAGTGTCAGAGCTGGCCCCGTGCCATGTGCTGACAGTTCAGAGGGGTTAACAACAGTCACGATGCCTTGGCCCCCCCGGAGGCCTGGCCTGGCAAGCGTCCAGCCAGAGCTGCGGCTCTGATGTCTGTGTGAAGGACACCTGAGGGGCTAGCGCCTCATGAAAGGCCGGCATCCACTGCAGCAGCAGCTGACCGCCGGGCCTGATTCTCTGCCTCCATTTCTAAAGCTCACTGTGGTCCCCAGGTTGGCATGAAACTCGACCAGCCCGGAGGGTGAGTTCTGCTGAAGTCCAGCGGCCGGGGGCGGGCTGAGTGGCCCTGCAGCGGCTCATCTGGGCTGGGCTTCGCTTCTTCCCCCAAGCCCACTCACTCGTGGCGCTTTGCCCTCCCAAGCCCTGGTGGTGCTTCCAGACAGGTGCAGACTCCTGGTGGCTCCCCAGCTCACCTGTGCGTCTCCATCCTTCACCTCTGTTCCCCCATCCAGCCTCCTGGCCACTCTGCCGCCTGCCCCCAGGCCTCACGCTGACCACAACAGCCCCCTGTCTCAGAGGCAGGCTCGCTCGGGGCTGAGCCAGGGCAGGATGGCCCGTGGTGACCGTGGTGACCGTGGTGACTGCTCCAAGGCTCCGGTCTGCCCCAGAGCTGCGGCAGCACAAGCCCCTCCCCACCACCCTGGGTCAGGCCAGGAAGGCTTCAGGTCAGTTGCTCAGGGTGGCAGACATGGCTTTATTAGGAAGGACAGGAAAGGAGAAAGGGGACCCTCTCAAGGGAGAGTGGGTCCTCTCAGAGAGGCGAGGGTTGGCGTCCTCCGGCCCTCCAGTCGCACTAGGGTCTCAGGGAAGTGTGGGCCTCCTCCAGGAGAGGGGCTGTGGGGCCCCCCGAATCAGGGCTCTAAGGAGGTCTGGGCTCTCGTTCTGGCCTCAGTTTCCTGCCCCTTTGACCAGCCCTGGGAAGCTTTCCCTGCGAGGGTCTTGATGTTGGCCCTGGGTGAGGGGGCGCTGTGGGTCCAGGTGGTGAGGGAGGTCCGGGCTTCCTCTGGGGGTGTGATGTGACCCGTGGCTTCCCCGGGGGGTGTATGTGGCTGGGGTGTCCACACACCGGGCCTGTCTTCCAGGCCTGCGGGCTCGACTGTCAGAGCAGGCTGCCACTTTTCAGTTGTCCTTCCTGTCCTCTCCTGGCTCAGCCGCCCACGGCTAACTAGCCACGGACCAGTGACCCGGAGGAGGCTGGGGCCAGCAGGGAGAGGGAGCTCACGGCTCACCCCAGGCCCAGGGCCCCACTCCTACGTGCGTGAGGTCTCCCCTTGGCCTCTGTGGCGTGTGGCCAGCATGGCTGTGGGTATGCAGCTCTGGGGGACTCTGGGCGGAGTGGCTGCGGACTGCTGGGGGCCAGGCAGAGGCGCCTGCCAAGGGCACCCGACCCCACTGCTGCTTACGTCCGAGATCCTGTGTGGTTGGGGGCTGGGATCATCACCTGCGTCCTCTAGGGCACTGACCTGCCTGGGGGCAGCCACACCGAGCCCTGCAGGGGCCTGCCCAAGGTTGCTGGCTCCAGTCTGGGCCACCCCCCAGGGCAGACTGGGTCTTCTGCCCCACTCAGGAGCACGCACAGGGTTTCCACACGACCCCGATTCACCTGGGCAACACAGCGTGACTCTGCTGCTGGCCTCGCGTCTCAGTGACCATGTGCGGGGAACTTGAGACAGTGTGAGGAGCAAGATGAGCTCATGGATGGAGCAGCCCAGTGCCGGGCAGCTGAGCCCATAGGACCTCCTGTTGTGTCTCCCTAATACCTGGCCCCGTGTGTGGGTTCAGAAGGATGCTCCGCGTGGGGCTGCCTGGCGGAGGAACTTGGCATGGCCACCTGTCTTCTGGCGCTTGCCTTGTAGACGGGAGGTCCTCTTCCTGGTGGACCTCCTCTGAACAGTCACGCTGGTGGTGGAGGGGTGGCCGGGCTGGTGGTGGAGGGGTGGCCGCTGGTGGTGGAGGGTGGCCGGGCTGGTGGTGGAGGGTGGCCGGGCTGGTGGAGGGGTGGCCTTGCTGAGGTGGAGGGGTGGCCTTGCTGAGGTGGAGGGTGGCCGGGCTGGTGGTGGAGGGGTGGCCGGGCTGGTGGTGGAGGGGTGGCCGCTGGTGGTGGAGGGGTGGCCGCTGGTGGTGGAGGGGTGGCCGGGCTGGTGGTGGAGGGTGGCCGGGCTGGTGGAGGGTGGCCGGGCTGGTGGAGGGGTGGCCGGGCTGGTGGAGGGGTGGCCTTGCTGAGGTGGAGGGGTGGCCTTGCTGAGGTGGAGGGGTGGCCTTGCTGGGGGTGGAGCGGTGGTGCTAGAGCAGAGCAGGTGGTTCCACGATGGCTGACTAGCTGTCGGGGAGCCATGCGGAGCCCAGGGAGGCCTGGATGAGCCTGTGACATGGGTCCAGCAGCCCACCCCTGCCTCCCAAGCTCTGGTCACTTACCCCGAAGGGAACTGGTATTCAGCACACAGACCCAGACGTGGGCTCCTGCTGCAGTGTGACCTGGACTTGTTGCCACCCTGGCAGGTGCATCTGGCTGCCCTGGGCCTGCTCAGGGCCACGTCTCCCTCCAGGCACGTGGGTCCCGGGTCCGGTGCTCTTGAGGCCTCGCGGTACCAGTGGCTCTGCTGAGTGCAGGGATGATGGGAATGTCGTAGGCATTCTGCCATGTGGGGTCTGCCCCTGGCTGCCAATGGCCTGCTGATCTGACCACAGCTGGCCTGTGTCCCGGCCATGTGGCCGCAGCTGCCTGAGGGGGAGGTGAGGCGCAGCATGCTGGTTGGAAGAGGGATGCCCAGCCTGGCCTGGTTCCATGCACTGTTTGCTGCAAAAGCAGGATGTGTGTGTGCCCAGCTCCAGTTAGCTGAAGGCAGGACAGGCCTGGTCCCCGGGGGAGCCGAGCGAGCCTGCCTCCCTCACACAGCCTCTGCCTCCTCAGAACCTCTGCGACCCTGTGGGAAGGCCGTGGGGCTGAGAAGACAAGCGGCCCCTGCAGGCCACCGGTGTTGCCTGGGCAGAGGATGCCCACAGGAGCATTGCGGTGGTCGACTCAGAAGCACATGAGCATGCGGCCTGAGTGGTGTACGTGTGTGCAGCTGTGTGTGAACACACGTGTGCACATGTGTTGTGTGTGTGAAAATGGGGGTGGGCGTGCTCGCAGCCTGACCTGTGTCCAGGACAATGGGATGCTTTCCGAGCACAACCTTAGAAGGCACCTGTGTGGGTCACAGGAACGGAGGGTGGCGGCTAGACCTGAGCCCCCCGCCTCCTTCCTCCTTGGAGCCTCCCGCGGCTCCGCGCCCAGTCTCAGGAGGACTCTGTTTTCTTGCCAGCTGCACGGCTACCTGGAGAACGAGCCGCTCACGCTGCAGCTGTTCATCGGGACGGCGGACGACCGCCTGCTACGGCCCCACGCCTTCTACCAGGTCCACCGCATCACGGGGAAGACCGTCTCCACCACCAGCCACGAGGCCCTCCTGTGCAACACCAAGGTCCTGGAGATCCCGCTGCTGCCGGAAAACAACATGAGAGCCATGTACGTGGCCTGGCGCTCGGGGCCCAGCAAGCCTCACAAACAGTCATGGCCGGGGTTTGTGTCTTTCTAGGGTTTCGGCCCCTGTGCATGTTGGCACCTAGAATAAGTCTCCACTGCACAGCTGTGAGAACTCCCCAGGGTCTCCAGTTAGCTCCTAAACATGACGCCTATTTATTTCTGAGTATAGCAGGGCAAATTAAAGGAAAGTTGAAATGCAAACATTTGAGGAGTGAAGAGGGCCCATGTCTGACAGTGAGGGACTAACCTGCTGCTGTGGCCACTCTGAGGTGCAGTCAGACCCGGCTGCGCTGCGGGAAGCAGATGTCGGAGGGAGATGCAGGCGCACAGCTCCTGCTGGGAGGGCTGAGTGCGCCCACTCGGGAGCAGTGGACACAGATGGACGCGCACAGGCCGGGTGGTGATGAGATGTGCAGGGATAGGGGATGGGGCAGGAGTGGGGACCCGGTGCCCTTGCTGCAGCTCAGGGGCAGCACCTCTGGCCACGTGAGTCTAGCAGAGAGCTGACACACAGAAGGGGTGGGCCATCCAGGGCCCTCTGGGGCACACGCAAAGGTCAAGGACAGGAGTGCTTGGGCATCCCTTGGGCCGTGAGGAGGCTTGTGTGGTGAGCAAAGGGGCTGAGTGGGGAGTAGAGAGTGAGGCGGGGGCTGCTGGCGCAAGGCTTTGTGAGGGTCTTGTTATGCTATTTATGACTTATAAACCCTCAAGTCAAAACCGAGGGAGAGCCTTCCCACCACCGTGGCTTTGCCTGTATCTGCGGGGATTCACAGGTGGCTTCATCCTGAGTCTGTTTCCCAGGGATGGTCAGGGCCAGACGGTGGGGAGAGGTTCGTGCTGCCAAGGTATGTGCGGCTGGACCTGCTGCCCTCTTCCCCGACACGGCCCGCAGTACACTTGCGCTGCTGGTGCTGATGCGTGGGTTCCGTGGCCCGCCACCCAGGCTTGAGTGCCTGCTCTCTTAGCTGGTGGAGGAAGAAGTCTTGGCTTTTGTTGTTGGAGAATCTGAACGTGGCGCTCAGTACTGGGGCCCAGACACGCGTGGAATCACCAAGGGGACAGCCTCCAGGAGAAGGTTTCCAGAGAAACAGGGTGTTTGGGACAGGCCTCACGTGTTCCTTGCAGCTTCCAGGACAGCTGGGGACACGAGGGGAAGGTGGCAGGTCATGGGGCTCTTTCCAGGGCTGCTCCTGGATATCTGCTGTGGCAGAACGGGAGCCCAGGGCGTCTGGGAAGGTCCTGGCCGGCCTGGGCCGGGGTGGCAGGCACATCCGTGTGGCTGCCTCACTACCCGATCCCGTCCTGCTCTGGGAGAGGGCCTTCGTTTGCTGCCTGTCCTGGGGAGGTGGGGCAGGGCCACTCACAAGGAGGGGCAGAGCTCGCCAGGCCCCAGTGGGTGGGCTGGGCATGGGAGGCTGGGCGGTTCAAGTTCAGGTGTCAAGTGACCTTTTGTTTGGGCAGCATTGACTGCGCTGGGATTCTGAAGCTCAGAAACTCAGACATCGAGCTGCGGAAAGGGGAGACAGACATAGGCAGGAAGAACACCAGAGTGCGGCTGGTCTTCCGAGTGCACGTGCCACAGCCCAGCGGCCGGACGCTGTCCCTGCAGGTCGCCTCGAACCCCATTGAGTGCTGTGAGTAGACTGCAGGGCATGTCCCTCAGGCACAGGTCAAGAGAGTCTGGCCCAGGCGCTGGCCTCTGCCTGTCTCCCTCACCTGGTGTGGACCTGGAGCGCAGCCCCGTTGCTGTGTCTGGGTTAGCACGTGCTCCAGGGAATACCTGCTCCCTGCCGCCCAGACCAGCTCTCTGTGCACCGGGGGCGGTCCCTCTGGGCTGCACGCCCCTGGGCCGCTGGGGGATGCAGAGCCACCTGGGACCCTGGCTTTTCTGACCCCGTCCTGCAGGGCAGAGTAGAGCAGAAAGTCAGCCTGGCACGCTGCGAGGAGCACTGGCCCCCGAGTATACTCCACTTCCCGATCTGGAAACTTGAGCAAAGGTTTTGGCACTGCAGTCCATCCGACTGAGCAAACCTGAATGTGTGTGTGAGTGTAAATGTGTGAGTGTGTGTGAATGTGTGAGTGAGTGTGTGTGAGTGTGCATGTGTGAGAGTGTGTGGGGGGGTGTAAATATGTGTGTGCATAAGTGTGAGAGTGCAAATGAGTGTGTGCGTGTGAGTGTATGAGCATATGTGAGTGTGTATGTGTGAGTGTGTGTGCATGTGAGTGTGTATGTGTGTGAGCGTGCATGTGTGAGAGTATGAGCATGTGTAAGTTTTTATGTGTGAGTGTGTGTGTGTGCACATGTGTTAGTGTGTGTGAATGTGTGAGTGTGAGTGTGCATGTGTGAGAGTGTGTGGGAGGGTGTAAATGTGTGTGTGCACAAGTGTGAGAGTGCAAACAAGTGTGCATGTGTGGGTGTATGAGCACGTGTGAGTGTGTGTGCATGTGAGTGTGCGTGTGTGTGTATGCGTGCAGTGCTGGGTTACAACCCAGGACTTCACACACATTAGGTGCGTGCTCACCCCAGCCCCAGGCGTAAAGGGTAGAAACCATGTAGACATTCATCTTTCTGGTGCCACAGGCTTCTGTGCCTCTGGTCCCTGTGTGGCCTGTGTGCTGCCTGATCTTGGGCACAGTGGCTGGCAGCCAGCCAGAGGCGGCTAGGGAGGGCAGTGGCACTCTGCAGCCTTCCCCTCTGTCTGCCGGGCTGACTCTGGGTCAGCAGTGAGGTCCTGGTCAGCTCTGCGCAGAACCCTCTGCACCAGCCTGTCTTCCCACCATGCCCTGCTTCCTGGAGCCCCGTGGCGTCCTGGGCGGGTCTGGGCTCACGGGGGGCAGCCAGGCTTTGTCACCCTTGGTCCCCATGTCATCTGCTGCCTTCTCTACCTCTCTGCCCGTGTCACCTAAAAGGCAGCCTCCCCACCAGGAAGGCACTCCCCCTCCGTGTGGCTGACACAGAAACTCTCTAGCTCCTCTGCACGAGGCCTCCTGGGGTCCACTCCTGGCCACCCACCTGGACCTCCAGCCAACCAGCCCTGCTCTCGGCCCCCGCCCCTCGCCTCCGTCACAGAGCGAAGCCTCCTGGCTGCCTGCCCTTTCTCCCACCCACCGCGGGGGTCCTCCAGCTCAGGCCGAGGCCAGCTCACAGGGCCAGGGCCAGCACTGGGGTCAGGTGAACAGCGTCCAGGTGCTGAGGGCAGTGCCCTATTTTTACACACGATGTAGAATTCTGAGACTTGGCAGTGATCGTGGAAGGCTGCAGTTAGAGCCGGGCACCCTCTGTCCTCCATGTCATGTGGTGGGAGACCCATCTCAGAGCAGGGTCGGGCAGCCCTGGGGCGGTCGGATGGCAGTTTCCCTGGGGGCCATTCTCACTGTCCTCTCACCCATGCAGCCCAGCGCTCGGCCCAGGAGCTGCCCCTCGTGGAGAAGCAGAGCATGGACAGCTGCCCGGTCGGCGGGGGGAAGAAGATGGTCCTGTCAGGCCACAACTTCCTGCAGGACTCCAAGGTTGTCTTCGTGGAGAAGGCGCCAGGTGGGTCCTTGGGACAGCCACCAGGGTTTCCCGCCTGGGGCACTGTTGGGCGTGGGCTCCTGCTCGGCAGGCACAGGCCCGCCACGTGTGCTCCGTGTGCGTGTGGGACAGCCCTGCGTGTCCACAGGGTCTCAGGGCGCTGTCTGCTGGAGGAGGTACCAGTGGACGTCTGGAGTCCTCCAGCTGTCCTTACTGATCCTGCTGCCAGGACCAACGCAGGCCTGGGGCACATCTCCTCTCGGCTGCTTGCTGCGCTGTGGGTCCTCTGGAGGGGGTTCCCGGGGCCGGGGCCTCCGTGACTGCTGGCCAGCACTTCCCCATCCTCCCCCCATTGGCCACGTGCCATGGAACCCCTCTCCCTGCTGCCTGGGAGAGCTCCTGAGGCCTCCTTGGAGCTGGCAGCAGGGTGGTCATGAGTAGGCCGGCTTGCTGACCTTGGTGGCCATCGTGTGGATGCTACAGACTAGAACTGCGGCTTCTTCTCTGTTGCTGGGGACCTTCTGTGCCGTGGCCACGTGTGTGTGTGGTGTGTGTGAGATCCCCAGGCCCACAGTTCCAGAGGCCTAGGCCACCCCA